>NC_064752.1:30412362-30717737 GCF_011397635.1 Epinephelus fuscoguttatus
TCTGTTAGAAACTCGCGACTGTATTGCACTGATGAATTTACTTCTTGTTGCATCGTTTCTTTCTTTTGCCAACTGATTTCCCTGTTGGAGCAGCTGGAGGTGGAAGAGGTGGTCCGCATTTGTTTGCTTTTGTTAGGGAGAAAAGTTTATATCCACAAGCGTCCCTGTTACTAACCTGTTTGTTGTCTCAGACTCAGGAGTGGAGGGTGTGGGGGGTGGTTACGCGAGCGGTTACGTCAGTCGGAGGCCTCCACGTGGGGCAGACAGACAGGACAGGAGAAAACTCCGACCAATCATTGCATTCGGTCCGAATGCAATGATTGGTCGGAGTTTTCTTAGAACCATATGAGAATGGTATAATGATGAGTTTTCATCTCTGGTGGAATTCACTTACATTTTAGTGTGCCATCAGCATATTAATAGCATTTTAACCTAAACAAAGAAAAGTGTAAAATTTCCAGAAAGGTAAGGGTTGCTTTAAAGTCAGAAGAGAATGCATTCACATAAAAGCTGCATTTTGTAAAGTCTGTTGAGTGTGTCTCACCTTGGCTTTCCACATATCAGGGACCATGTTGTTGAACAGGCTGTTGGCCATAAGCTCCAGTTCTGATGACATCACTACTAAACCCTTCAGAGCCTTCACGATATCACTGAGACTCTGAGAGATGACCGCCAGCAGCTTGTTATATCTGACAGACAAGGGATAAAATGACCAATTACTAAAGTACTTAAAAACACCATCCACTAAAGACATTGTTTATATAATGAGGACAATGACATTTACAGAAAAAAAGAAAAAGAAAAGCTTTTATTACTCCATCGTACAAAAAGGAACATAATATGTGTAGAAGAGGCTGACAGGACTGTTAACCAGTACCAATGACTCAGCAAATATGCCACATTCAGAGATTTCTGGCCTACCAAACTCTCTCTGGACAAGTTGCTGACATCACAAACTCCAGCAGCTCACACGTAACCAAATGAAAAAGCTGTTATTATTACAGCATGATTACAAAGCCATGTAATTATGATTACTGGCCGAGACTTCTGAAGGGTACAATTTCAGCAACTGGACTCAAATAGAGATATTACATTACTGGTTACACATTTAATTACTATTTTTTTGTACTTCAAAATGAAATAATTTTACATTTACATTGGGAAGATTCACTGGACTATTCTGGACACTTGACACAGCTGCATATGGTTAGGTGAACATTGTTAAAGATGATTTCAGTGCAGCACAGATGCCAGTTTCTTTCTCTGATCTCAATGGATTACCAAACCAAGATGTTTGTTCCCCTGCTGAGTGAGTGTTTTCTTTAAATATCTTAAAATAACTGGTCATTTACGTCAAGGATAAAGGACAGATTCATTTGTTGATATGACTAATTGGGCTTCATCCAAGCTGCCCCCAGTGTGACTGATACACAATGCTGTATTATTGCACCACTTACACAGACAGAACAAGGAGAACTGAGCAAGTAAAGTGTCTAATACTCAATACCCAGGCCATACCACCTGACCGCACAACTGACAACTACTTTCAGATTCACGCTGACAGAAAATGTGACCAGACAATTTCCTGTTTTTACATTTAAATTGTAAAAATAATCTGAATTTTCCTCCATCTTGTCACATCTTTTCAGCCCTGATCGTGAGTGTACAGCAACAGAGCAGAGTGACGTGTGTTATTATATCTAGGAGTCCTGCAGTGTGGTTTGAAGTGTGGTTTGTGATGTTATCTAACAGTACAGCCTGGTGTTACCTGATGACCTCCTGGATGAGCACTGTGTTCATGGACTCTTCATAGAGGACCGGGTACTTTTCCATCACTTCCTGAACACTGAAAAGCTGAGGAATCTTTTCAGTGATGCCTGCTACAATCTCCTCCACTATCTACAGAACAGAAAGAGGCACATCACCAATGAAACACAACATGTGAAACAGGATTCCTCAAACATCTTCCAAAAGCATGCGGCTAATTCAGGTGCCTCACAGCTCAGGGTCAGAGAACTTTGAAGGGGAACAAAAGACAGGGGCACACTGATTAATTTGAAGGATGTCATTTTGACTCAAAAGGATTGCTTTTTTGACTCTGCTGAAGACAGTAGTTTCAAAATATTAGTCTGTTTACACAATTAAAGGCTGCAATTTAATCAGTGTGCTCCACTGCTTTCTTTTTTCCCTGAAAAACATGTCTCAGCCATCGTCCAGGCATTTACAAACACACACAACCGAATTCCTGACTATGTTTCTCAACATTGCTCAGTTAAATATGTTTAGCTAAAAACTTTTGATTGGTTGATTGAGAAAATGATAATGTTTTTCGTTGTCCCAGACCTCTCAATCTATATTGAATTAGTTTACATACTTTAATATGATTGCCTGTTATCAGACAGAATCGTCGTATGCACTCAGTGAAGCGGACAGATTCAAAGATCTGGACCCAGTCAGATAACATGATGCAAGTAATACTTAAAAGATAAGAGTAAAGAAAATCAAATCTGTACCTCCTCCTGAGTTTTGCCCCCAGCAGATGCAGCTCGAGGTTGGAGACGAACCACGGCTCCCAGCAGGGCGAAGGTCTCATTCTGGGCAAAGCTGATGTTAGCGTTGTCATGGAGACCAAAGATCTCAGGTGTATCATTGATGGGCAAACCACGGATGTATGCCAAGTAACCCTAGAGTCAGAATTGCAAAGACAACAAGTAACTGTCATCACTTAGTTTGACAGTCAGAAGTTGATGTGATTCTTTAAGTGCTGCATATTATTTTCAGACATTTTAGAGATGTAAAAAGAATCATATAAACAACCTGTGGTCTAGCACATCTCATCTGGTAAAAGTCAGTCTCTCATTGTATCACCCATTTTTTGTCACCAAGTCTTGGTGAATTGACCCTTTCATGTAATGACTAAATATTGTATGATGTTTCTCTGCTTTAAGATGAACTATCTGTTTTAAAGGGATGCTGTTTAATTACAGATATCTGTCATACCATTCATGTAAACCATTGGGTATATTGACCAGTGAGTAACCCCATCATTCTCAGCCTTTGACAACATATGCACTCTTGGAGTATTCCAACTGATGCAGACAAAGGTCGAGTCTAATGCACTCCTCTTATCACAATCTTTCGAATGCTCCTGCGTTTATCTGACCTTGATATCCAGATTTGTGTCTATCTGCCGGTAGACTCCAGACGCAGAGTAGACATGATCATCAGTAAGCACAGCGGGACAGTAGAAATCCTCCAGCACACTGAGCAGACAACGTCTATCCCAGTCATCTGTCACACGGCCACCATAATTAATCTCTCCTGCAGTATATTTCAGCACCTGGACAGGTGGAGGACAAAAAGAGAAGACAAATGAACATGCTCAAACACACACACACACACACACACACACACACACACACACACACACACACACACACACGCATACACACACACATTATCTCTCTCTCTAACTGATACAAAACTAATGTTTCCTACTAAAGGGCCTGTGTTTCTGTAAACTTATATGTAAACTATCCACAATGATAATACATGTGTCACAATTATCTGTGAGCAATGGACACATGTAATGACAAGTTAGGAGGAAAAAGGGGACAAGGTCGGGGTGATTGCAAATGATCTGCATTTGGAGCTATTGTTGTCTTAACAGGTTGTTTAATATAGATAGAAGCCCTCTCTCCCTCACCTTGTATGGGACGTCCTGGTACTCGTCCAAGAACATTTTGAGTTGGCTGATGCAGATGTTCAGGTCTCCATCTGTAAATTCGTAGGGAATGTTAAAGCCCAGTGGGCCAAACTTTCTCCGCTCCAGAGCAATTCCATGGAAGAGACACAGAGACAGGAGCAAAGACTTGAGGTGTGATGTCTGGGGAGGAGAGAGGGATAAGTTAGAGATGCTACATGTTTTCAAAAACAGCAGGTGTTTTTAAATATAAAGTCGTTAACATAATAAGCAGGGAGAGACTCAGTGGGACAGCGGCTGAGGACTAGGCAGACCTTGGTGGAAGAGGAGATAAAATCATTGGTGAGCCTCAGGTAGGTTTTCTGTAGATTGGCTTTGATTCCCTTGGGAGGCTCAACGGTCATCTTTGACCCATTCTGGAGAATGGACACTGGGAACTTGTTGCTAGGAAGACTCGTGAGCCACAGGCGGAAGTCCTTGTGCACCTGTTTGGGGGTTGTAGGGCATGTGAGGCCCGCGGGCAGTAAAGAAGGAAAAGTAGATGACAGGCTTGTCTAAAATACTATCAGGATCCCTATACACTTTCTATTTTAAAAGTGACATACTTTTCCAGACTAAAATTTCTAGACTTCTTAGATTTTTCAGAGCATATTTAACATTTGAGTACAAATAGCCAGCCCTGTGAAAACCTGCATTTACCCATCATGGCTGTTCAGTCCACACTCCAACATACTGAATAAATACTACATTATTGTTCCCTCCATATTTTAGTCTCTTTTAAGAATAAGAACTGAATATGAATTGAGGGAAGTTAAATCATTTTCACAGCCTTGTTTATTAATTGTGTCCATGGAAATGATGTACGCCGCTATAAAGGTACAGTTTCCTTTGGCAGAAAGGGTACCCATCATTGCATAACTTATTTATTTTTGGTTACTTGTGATGCTATGTGCAATTCAGATATTTTCTTCCAAAACTAATTTGGTCGATGATGTCCGGAGTTGGTACAGTTTGAGGCACTGGGGGCAGAGCTGTTATGCAGGCTGTGACTTTCAGGCCCAGCGGCAGCTCTGTGTAGGAGTGTACGTTCAGTCAAACACCTTCTTCTTACCTTGCTTTCAACAACATCAGGCTCACTCTGGCCTGCTCTTTCACAGTGGTAAACATTCTGACTGTGCTGGCTACCTGCTCCACATGCCACGAAAAACGTGATTATTTAATCACAATATATTTTTAGATATTTGGAACTCTTTGTTTTAGAAAACAGAATAGGGACAATTGCCTGAAAACGCAAATATTTTTACATACATATTTCCCCAGACTTATTAATACCTGGAATTTACCCAAATGAAATTCTATGCTTGTCCATACTGCATAGTAAACATGTACAACACTATAATAGTGTATGGTATGTGTATGCATATGTTCTGACCTTTATTGGATTGATGTTTTCAATGAGTCTCTCGAGGGCAGGCATCCAGCTTGGAGCCAGGTGACAGTTCTGGAAGAAGACCCACTGACCTCTTTCCATAGCAGTGCGCATCATAATCTCAGCCCAGGGGCCCTGAATCAAACAAACAGCAGCAGAGAAAATGGCAGAGAAACCACAAGAGTTGTGCCAAAAACAGTCGGCTTAACACAAAACTTCAAGATAAAACATCAGTGTTTTGAAAAGTTTGATCCTTATTTAAAGAGTAGGTAACATAGGGAATATTTTGACAGTGGAATACGGCACTTTTTTCTACAGCCAGTTTGACATTCTAGGAGTCTTTCAGAAAGGTTTAAGAGCCCTCAGTTCAATGTGAACAGAAACTGGGGGCAGGGTGATGTAACAGTCCAGCATTAGTCGGGATTCTAACTCACATAATTGCAAATAATGTGATAAACACTCGCTAACACCTATTGAACAGCCACAGGGGTAGTGTGCTGCTGGGAGAAATGTTTGGCCAGCCACTAGGTTTCAGGTTTGTGGAGGATGAGTCTGCATTTATCCTAAAACCTCTGCATGCGGTTTTTAATGGTTGTTCTATGAGATTATTTACAGTGTCCTGGAATTTAACATCTGTCAAAGCAGGATTGCACATTGTACTGGCCTATGGCCATAAATAGAGAAAACAATTAGCACAGAGGTGGCCATTCTTAACAAGACAAACGAGAATGGCCTGGTTCTGTGACAAAGTGTTTTACAGTGCCCTTCCCCAGGGTCTGAGAGAGCGTACGAAAGAGAGTGAGACTGAGAGAGAATTCCCAAACAACCCCTGGCCCTGACCTGGCCCTGGCCCAGAGAGATGGCACTCATTTTCTTGGAGAACTGCATGACGTCAGCAAACTTGTAGAGGTCTGCAGCAGGGTCAGTGCCAGGAGACAGGACAAAGATGAGGGGTGTGGAGGGGGATGACTCAGTGAAGACCACGGACAGGTCTGACGTCTGTGGAAAGATGGAGAGAGGAGGAGTAACAAGCCATAAACATTGCTGTTGCATGCTGTTGTGCAAACAACTGGAAATCATTTTCAGCTGAAGCTAGGATAGTTAATTTAGTGCTCCAAACATGAACCACTGTTTGCACTGCTGCAGACCCAGCCAAAACAAATGGAACCATTATTGCCATGTTAATATTACCACACTTCTGAGCCAGTGTCACAGAGATAAGGCTCACTTTGTGTCACTGTATACATATTGGTTTTAATATCAATATTAAGGCAAGAGGGCAGACAGGGATTCTACCTGAGGCTCAATGAAGCGTTGTCCAAGCTGAGCTGAGACAAAGTCCTGCAGGCCTTGAATAAGGCAGTCAGCCCTCAGACAGCGCAGGACCAGCAGCTTCTGGAATGAGTCCAGCTCTGTGTCCCACTCTCCTGGGAGAGGCTCCCTAAAGGCAAACATATACACACACATTGTTGGATATTGACAGCTTCTGCGTTTGTCAACAGAGTGGTTATCTTTACGTGCCTGTGAGGCTGGTTGCTGTCAAAAATTCTCTTGAAACCCTGCAGATGTTCAGTGAAGTTCTCTGCCAGGTTGCTGAAGTTGTCCAAAGCGCTGAGGCCCAGGATGTCCTGCCAGGCACGCTCCGACAGCCAACTCACTGCTGGGTTGGTCAGCTCTTGGACAGGCATCCCACCAGATAGCAAATATCGCCACTCAGCCTGCCAAAGAGAGATAATGCAGATTTAATAAATGTATTAGATTAACTCAAACTCTGTATTTGTAAGAGTTCCTGCAGAAAATTAAAGAGGGGACCGCGAAACTGCAAACTTCTCTGTTGCTTACCATATTAATTTTGTTCTCATTCATCATGATGCGAGCGCACAAGAGAAAGGCAAACATGAGTTTGTGCTTCTCAAACAAGCTGCGACACACATTGCTGTACAGGCTGAAGGTAAAATATTCATTGATGTTGGTGAGTCTCTTCTCCACTGTGTCTGTGAGAAACAAGTCAGTGAAAACGAAAAAAAAAAACTTTTCAAAATCTAGTTTCACTGCCTTAAACCAATTTCCATGATTTTTTCCATCTGCACAGATAAAATTCTGTGTATAATCTTACAACCAGAGAGGGTAATGAAATTTACTGTGGAATATCTTTCTACCTGCTCTCTCAGAGTTGGCAATGCCAGTCATGAAGATGCCAAGGAACCACTCCAGTGAGTACTGGTACATGGGGTCAACGTTGGACAGGTCCGATACACAGAAGAAGAGGATCTGTGTGCGCACAGCCACCGGCACATACTGCAGACGGGTGGCGTCAATGTCCTCCTCTGTCTTCTCTGCCGCCATCACTTTGGCCTGCCAGTAAAACCAGCTTGCTTTAGAACAAAATCCAGCAATAGAAGCATTTGAGTTTGATAGCAAATGTATGGAGATGAGAAAAAAACACATCCAAACTGGTTATTTATGAACTGCATGTTTGGCCCCCTGTAACATTAGAGATAATGGCTCTGCCACTGTCTGACCTTGATCTCTCCAGCTTTGATCTTGGAAGCCCCCAACACTTGGATGAGCTCCTCATTGTCCACGGGGTTTCCTTCTGTGGCGCTGAGTCGGGACAGGATTTCATCCTCAATTTCCTTTAGCTCCTGTTTCATCTTTGCATTGCTGATGATCAGCTGGTTCTTTGCCTCCTCCAGGTCTGGACGCTCCTCAGCTACAACCTGGCCAAGTAGCTGGTCCTCTAGACCACTGGAAGAACACACGGTAAAACCAAAGACAGAATTGTTAGAATAAAGTTCAGACCCTAAATTGATTCTGAGAAATTATTGGTTTTCTATCAGGTACACAGAGAAAGGCCAAAAACTTTTTAATAATAATATATAAGCAACTGTTTGTTTTTTTTCTAGAGACTTTCCGGTCACGTCTCAGCTTATTAAAATCTGATCATAGCTAATGCAGTTGATGGCAAAAATAAGATCAGTGTTTAAAAACATATAATTTACCTTTTATCTGTTTAAAGCATGTGTTACCTGGGTGACAGTGTGACATTGATGAGGGTGACTCTAGAAGAGACCTCTGGAGAGTAGTGTGGGTTCGGCAGCTTAGTGGTAATGTACATCTTGAAGCCTTCATTGTAAGGGATGACTGAATCCCCCAGCTTCAGCACTGTCTGACCTTGCTGCTTAAATGTCTAAGGGCCAAACGTGGGTTAAGCAGATCAGTGTATGGTGGGTATTTGCATAAAATGTTTATACCGGGTGAGTGATTTTTGTTTGTAATAGATGTGTGTGTATTCACCTGTTGCAACAGGACAGGTTCTAGAGCAGGATCTAACTCCTCTCCCACATTCTCCAAGATGCAGGGTTTACCAAACTGAATGCCATTCTCAAGACTGCGCAGGAAGTCCTGGTCACTTAGCTTCATAACCTCCAATCCATTGTCCCGCTCCTGGGTGACAACAGGAAGTAAGTATGAATGAGCAGTGGATTAATACAACCACAGACACATAGAAGCTGCTATGTCAGCTGTTGACACTGGTACATAAAGTGTAATTACAAACTATACATGTGGTGTGAGGGGATAAATTAAACTTGATATGGCTACTTTTTTGTATTTTCGTCTCACTTGCACCCTCTGCAGTTAGGGTCAGATCAACACTCAGATAAGTGTCCTCACCATGTTTTTGATCCACGAGTTGGCTTGTCCCTGAGGATCAATGAATAAAACCCAGCGCAGAGAGTACTGGGCAATCACACCATTCTCCACTGAAAGGTTATCCTTGGGCAAACCTGATATCTACACACATAGAAATGACAAAGTATGATGACAATAAAGGTAAATGACAAAGTTAATTTAATTCTACAAAAAGTCAGGCTGATGGTCTGATTATTGACAATTCAGATCAGTCTGAAGAGACTCTGAAGGTCAGCTGACGACAGTTTGGTTCTGACCTGCCAGGAGCGGATCTTGACTGGATCTCCTAGGGTGCTGATCAGGTTGGGTTCATCAGTGTGTGGGACGCTTAGCTCTCTGAAACAATGCAGCCACTCCTCAGCCATGGCCACCCTGTACTCTCCCTACACACAAAAACAATGCACCTTCCTTAAAATCATGCTGTAGTGATGTGCTAATTATCACAAATTTATTTAAGGTTAATATTTTTTAAGTCAGAAATGTTACACTTAAATGCACCCACTGAGTTACAACCCACTTACAGTGAAGGGTCCCAGGTATGCTATATATGCTGCAGACAGAAGCACATCGCCTGCCACATTATTGACCATGTAATCCAGATGTTGCACTGTTTCCTTCCAACGCACCTTCTCATCTGCCAGTCCGCCTATAAGCTGGAGAGGATCAATGCATAAACATGAACTATCAATGCATTTTGTCTGGCCGTGTCATTTAAGAGCAGATATTGTCTCTGTCAGGAAATCCTCACTTCTATATTCAGTTGTATTCTACTGTCACATACTTACCTTTGTGTGTATATATATGAACATATACATGAAATATCAATATCATATTTAGATGTATTGTTCATGTAATATTCATGTATCTTTATTTGCACTATATCCTTAATAATATTCATTATGTATACATACAAATCTACATATACACCAAATATAGTGTATCCTGTCTCGACTATGTCACCTTTGCATTACTGGTTTTGCGTAAACATTCAATTCATAAACACTGGTTTGGGGTAATGTACAGCATGTAGCCTTATAATCTGTTCCTAACCCCCTCTCTGGTCTGTTTCTCATGTTGCTGTAATGCTAAATTTCCCCCTAGGGATCAGTGAAGTACTGTCTTATCTCATCATATCCCTCCTTCTGACCTTGTCTGCTCGGACAAGGCGGGCCTCACACAGTTGATACTTGTTGTCCAGTTCGTCTTTCTTAGCTAGGCAGTCCTGGTATTTGGCCTGCAAAGTGGCAATGCCGCCCTCCACCGCTGCCAGCTTTTCTTTTGCATCGTCCAGGGCGCGCTGGATCACCGCTAGATCCTCCTGGGCCTTCTGGAGACCTTGCTGTGCAAATATTTACAGCTTTAATGTTTAGATGACTCTCATGTATATACAGTGGTGTCTTACATAACCATAGCGATGGCTCAAATGTGGATTTCAGTTTTTTACCCTTTTAGGTTCCACTGCCTTGGCGACAAAGTGATATACATGCATGGCTCGCACCCACTGGCAAATGGAGGTACAGGCTTTGGAAACCTTTGCAATGGAGGCTGGCTGGAATTCCTCATTATCTATGTAGGGCTGCACTAAAGTGATCACAGTATCTGGGATGTTGTCCTGCAGAAATGATTGTTGGCAGAAAAAAGCTGCTTTTAATACATCTACCATACAGGAAATGAACAAATCAGCATCAAACACTTAAACTTAAGAGTTTAAAATAATAATCATATTCTGAAGAGACCTTGATAACATACACCAGTGGTTCTCAGACTTTTTTCAATAATGTACCCCATTTTAAATATTTTTTCAGCCAAGATCCCTCTAACCAGCACAAAACATTTTTGGTAGAATAAAAAATGCCTGTATGAGGAGGTACAATCTACTGCAATTTACTAAACAAAAACTTTGTAAATGAAAACCACTGAAATCCTACATTTTATATGATAAGGACCCATCACTAAATTTATGGCAAACCAATTTTTTTATCATCATGCAATAACACTGAGATGGCAATGAGATTGCAATGTGTACATCCATTTGAGAAACACTGACATACACTATGCATACAATGGCATAGTAGTATATCCACTACATATGTGCTCTACCTTATCATACTTGAAAAGGCTCTCCAGAAACTTGCCAGGGTCTTGTAGAAGACCCTTACCAGGTTCCCAGTAGTCATCCACCTTGGTGCCAGGCTTCTCTCCAGGTACCTTTTTGGGTTTGACGCCCCTCATGATGCACACTGCTTCAATAACCAGCTTAACCCCCTGAGGAGGTCGCTGCATGGCTCGCACCTATGGAAAACAAAACATTAAGGAGGTTATATTCTACATATAAATCACAAATAATCTTCAGCCCATCATCAATAACATCCCTGACCTCAGTGACATCATTCTTGTTGAGTGACTTGAGGCTGGCGAGGGCAGCATCCAGGGCTGGCAGAGCCTCATCCAAGTCTCTCTGGGCATCTGCTGCAATCTCTCCCGCATAACTGGCTTTCTCTGAGGCCTTGGCTTCCTCTGCTTGCACTGACTTCCGGGTCTCTTCTGCAACCACTGTGTCTTTCTAACAATGTAGAGTATAGATTTGAAAAAAAAAAAAAAAAAAACCCAGCTCACAGACACAAACACTATAAAGGAAATAATATTGGCCCCAGTTTTTGTCCCACTATTAATGATTTTGAATTCAGAGCCAGTTTAAAGACAGTCTTTAAGACTTTTATATGGCTCAGACATTTCTACCTTTAAGTTTTCCTTACTTTGATGGTCTCCATGGTGACTTCAGTGTCCTTAGCAGCCTCCTCCAAAAGAGGTCTCATCGTCTCCAGCTCCTCCTGCATCTTACTCACATCCTCCGCTGTGCTAAGAAGCTAGAGGAACACAGAACAGCAGGTAGCCCGATAAGAGTGCTAATTAAGCATATGCACACAAATTACAAATTCAATTTCTATTATTGTTTTTTGTTCAGTTCAGTTCCTTGCCTTGTCCAGGCCAGTCTTCATGCGCTGACGAGCACCACACAGTTCTTGCTTTTTGCGTCCAATAAGATGTGAGAAGGTTTTAAGCAGTTCCAGGTAGCTCTTGGGTGTGACATAGTTGTGTCGAGAAAGCTCAGCCAGGTACTGTTCACACTTCCTGGCTACTGTCTGGTGGATTTTCACACACATCAGTGTCTGGAAAGGGGAATCAATTAGGGGAGGACTGTCTTTACTGAGAAGTTATTTCAGTATCTTAGATTTTTGATGGTAGTTTTTACATTTTTGTTTTCTTTTTAGGCAGCTTCTAGTTTCTATTAATTTAACCAAGATACAAACATATAATACATTTGCAGATACCTAAAAGTTGATTGAGAAAGATAATCCATCACAGCATCCCACCTGCTGTCAACACTCTATCGTTGTTGCATGGTAGTGCAGTAAAAACCATTCAAATGACTCTCAAAATCCAAATAAATGTAGAGCAGAATTGCAATCAGAGGGGGCACCTTGCCCCAGTAATCCTCACACACACCTAGTATTCCTCCATGGGCTCAGTGTGATAATAAGCCAGTGAAACATAAATATAAAATCATAAGCCAGTCTCAAGGTTACTAATCTGTATGTAAGAATGAGCTGTGTTTCATGGTATATCAGTTTGTACACACACACACACACACACACACACACACACACACACACAAACACACACAGAGCATCCTCACCAGTCCCCTCATGGCTGTGTGACTGGCTTCTAGCTCAGGCAGCTCATTAAGAAACGATGTTGCCACAGCCTGCAGAGCCTCCTCTGGCCAGGCACTGAACCAGTCTATTGTACAACATGTCACCAGTGAGGGAAACTGCCTCAGCCGTGCACGAAACACCTCACCAACAGGACTGCAGAGAAAGAAATGAAGAGGAGTGGTGTGAGTAGAGAAAGGGAGGGAGGAAAGATAGGTGTAAGAAGAACAAAGATGAAGGTCAAATGTAACCACTTCTTTTTTTTGCCTTTGAACAAGTGATCAACATTTTTACAATAACTAACCTCATGCAGAGCACAGTGTGGATGTTGCTGCGGACCCTCCTGATGTAGGCAGCCATAAGGTTGGCTTTGGTTGGCTGCTGGCCCAGTTCTTGTACCACTGGCTTCATGGCTGTCAGGATGCGCTCCTGCTCGTCTGTTGCATACAGGTTTGGGACGTCCCCAGAGTTCAAAATGCTGTTGATATCCTCCAGAAAGGACTCACTCTTAATCTGTGAGATTAACACAAAGGTACTGATGAATAAAATGTTGCAAACGCTGAGAACAGAGATACATTACTTTATGCATCACATACTTTAGATCATTTAGATCTACAGTACATCTTGCATCAATGTTTGCACACTCATTTCAATTGACTTTAAATAAGTGCCAACAGTACAACAACATTCGGTCTGCAAAGTCACAGGCCAGTATGTGATGCTATTAAACTACCACACACGTGCAGTATGCTGTAGCAGGTGATAAGAGAATGTTTCACCTGTGTGTCTACAAAGAGGAAGGTGATCTGCTGGTTCTGAAGGCCGGCCTTTAGCATGATGCTTTTAATGTCTTCTCTCCACTCTGTCTGACCGTAGCTCTTAGACAGCTCGATCTGGAAACACTCATATTCTGACCTGAATATGGACAAACACACTATGAGGACTGGGACACAGGATACTTCAAGGACTTTTACAGTAAATTGTGTATACTTTGTGGTTAAACAATCTCAGAAGTTGTTTTTTTAAGCAGCAACCACTGAACCTGAACTATTATTCAATAATCAGTACTTAATGCAACACTGGTATAAAAAAAGACAAGTGAATGTTCATTGTTGCATATATTAATGCATCTATTTCACATCTCATTCAGACTTATTAGTGTGTTAAAATCAGTGGAAACAGCTGACCATACAGTCAAACATCAATCAAAAAAAACTTGTTTTGCTTTTTAAAGAAAGCTGTATTTGGTCTGTTGGCATGGGAGTTGTACAAAATGTGGGAATCTCACATATGTGAAGCCAGCTTAGTGAGTGACTGGCGTCCGCTCCCACCCACTCCAAGCAGCAGGGCATTGCCCAGAGGCTGGCGCAGGATGCGGCTAATACGGCACACGTGCTCAATGGCATTCATGAAGAGCACCAGCTTCATCTTGGTGGTACTGCTCTGATTGTAGTCTTCCATGTATTCCTCCATTACTTTCACCAACTAAATTAAATGTAAAATATGGGGTAAAAAAACTCAAAGCATTTTGGTGATGTACAAAAAAAACATACCTTAATATATCTCTAATTCTGGTTGTCACCACTCACTTTTTCATTGTCTTCTATGAGTGTGTAGACTTTGTGGTCGGCTCCAGGAATCATGAAATCTCCATACAGAACAGGCCGAGAGGGCACAGCCTCTTCAAAGCTGCAGTCAAACTCCTGAATACAGTCCTTCAGGAGACAGGTGAACCAGTCCCTGTCCTCAGCAGACACCAGGCGGTCCTGGAAAACCCGACAGCTTTCGTGGTACCACAGCTGCAACAGCTGCAATTTGTCCTAAAATCACCAAAGTAAGACTTTCATTATGGGGCTTTTGAGATGTACTTTCAATCCTTATGACATTTTTTCTTATTTCAAACTTTTTCATACATGATAATTCTATGGCGCCCATATTTATTTCATTTCTTGTTAGGGTGAAGCCACACAGTGCACTGCTGATACTAGTTGCTTCAAATCGAATTGAATTTCTAAGTACTTAATGGATCAAGTCACTAAACCAGAAAGGATCTGACTACCTCTATCATTCCAGCCTCGGCCATGAGGATGCCCTGGAAGACTTTGGACATGTCTCTGAGGTTGAAGGTGTAATGGGACTTGGCTGGAGTTGGGAGGAGCTGGGAGGTAATGGTAGAGTAGACGTGGATTGTAGCATCTACAAGAGGCTCATTCAGTGGCTGGATGGCTGGTACAGGTCCTGATGAAAAAAAGCAGGATTGAAGAGAGAAGTGTTAAAATAAAACATGAAAATCATGTGAAAGTCATAACCGTAAGATTATGAGACAATACTTTATTACAAGACACTTCCACAAGCTTTGGTCAACATGTTTTAAAATATGATCTATAAATGTGTGACAATTATTCAGACTAGTTTTGTATCGTCTCTCTTATCATCCAAGCTATACTAACTGATGTTGAGTATTAAATGACATTTTACACCTTTTGCACTCTTAATCTACTTCCTTTCTCTGTGTCCCTGACTTACTGCCTGGTTCCCTCTTACTCATACTTCCATCTGAAAGAGAACAAAGATCCAGTTAAGAACGTTTTTTTTTTATTACCTAACATGAACATTCTCTTCCCTGAAAAGCCTGCCCTACCAGTGATATCAAACATATTTGCAGGCCCAACTCACCCATCCAACTGCCTAGAATGGTGGAGAAAATCTTTTTCTTGCTAGCATCTTCCATTTCAGTGAAGGACAGGAAGTTGAAGTGGCGTGTGAAGCGCTGGGTAATGGGGTTTCTGCCTCCACCTGGGGGTCCCATGGCACAGGCAAAATTGATGTCCACTAATCGCCTGAATGTCCCTGTGGAGAGAGAGCAGGGAAACTAAAGAGAAGCTCAACATACAGAGATGATTTGTATTTCTGAGCAAAAATAACAACAGCAAAATCTATGTATTGAACAGTAACAATTAATATTTCGGGCATAGAGAAACACTAGGGTGGGATTCTCACCTATCTGTTTCCTGTCATACCAGCCTCCATGGTCCATCCACTGCCTCAGCAGCTCAATAGGAGGCTGAGCACCATAGGTCTCCAACATGGGCATATTTAGGTCATCAATAAACATGATGAAATGTTTCCCTATTGGTGGTCCGAACACACCTTTCCGCCTGACACACAAGCACATGCATCGTTGAAATTGTGGGTCATAAATATAGTGTTGTACTGTAAATAATGTGGAGCTGACATACCTTTTATCTAGTTTACTGTCAATGTAATCTTGAGTCTGGTTGGCTGAGGTGCGGGCAGAGAACATGAGGAAGTGTGTGATGTATTCAGCAGGCATCTTCCTCAGCAGCTTCTCTGACATGGTCAGGGTCTTTCCTGTGCCAGTTGGCCCAATACAGAGCACCTGGATCAAACACACAGACAAACATACATCTAGTCTAATGGTGCCTTATCTACGGAATAAAAGCATTTAGACATCAAGCATTTATTTTGGATTCTCAATTAGTGCTAAACTGTGAACATATTATACTGACAAGCAGTACAGTTTTTTCACATTTATTTCAAAACAGCAGTGTATGTAGACAGATGTGTAAAGCTCAACAACAATCACAGTACTCACAGGTTTCTTATTTGTCAAAAGCATGTCCATGAGGAAAGACATTCTCACTGTGTCTGGAGTGGGAACCATGATGTCAGCATAATTTGTCTCTGGCTTGATGACAACACTCTCTGCGTATTTCATCCAGTTGACCCACTGCACCTAGAGAACAGGTAAAGGGATGATTGCATGAAAAGCAAAAATGTATCTAATGGTGTTATTTGTGTAAAAAATGTGTCTGATTAAACATAATCTGTTTACTTTTGTTTCCTCATCTTCATCATCATCCTTAAAGTTACTAATTCCTGCATCATCGAGCCTGTAGTCATAAACCAGGGCCTCCTCTGGAAAGCATAACTCAATCTGAAGGACATTCACACATTTACATTAATCTATGTCAAGAAACAATCCAACAGTCAATACAAATTACATTAAAACTATTTTGGTACTGGGATGCTAAAACAGAGATGCTGACATGACCTTTTCCTCTGCCATTTTGTTCTTGAGCCAGGCACTGAATCGCTTACAACTGGCTGCATCTCCTGTGGCTCCCACACTCCACACCAGAGAGAAAAAGAACCAGGGCTCAATCAGTTCTTTCAGACGGTCCAGTTTCTTTTGGGGCGCTGGCCTCTCACCCTACAAGAAAATGAAGCTTATGTTTTCATAATTATTGTTAAGGTTTTTTGCCTTTACTTAGCATATACTACTACTATACATGCAGCAAAGGGCCTAGACCAGATTTAAACCCAGGCTCTGCCAAAGACTCAGCTTTTATGTGGTGCTCGTTCTACCCGGTGAACTAGTGGCTGCCTAAAAAGTTGATGTTTTAAAGTACCTTGTACAGCTTCCCTAAACCACACAATATTTACCATATAAAGCTAAAACTCCTGTGAGTGTTCCAGTTGCTTCAAATAGCATATTTGCACAAAAATCTCTATATATTCATTTCATGGGAGGCAATCTAACACAAGAGAAGCTGCACACACCTCTTTAATGTTGAATGGATTGAAGAAGCAGTCCATAAGTTTGAGCAGACTACAGGTGAGGTTGCTGTCCAGAGATGTGATGACCTCCTTTACTGATATGCGGACAAATGTGATGGCATCCTGGGTAAAATGAAACAAAGGCAACACATTGTTTATAGTATCATAATCAACTATAATGAAAAGCTTTAGGATTTCCTGCTGGTGTCTCTCAGTTATGTGTCCCCTGTCACCTGCAGGAATCTGTCAAACAGGGAGTCGAGCTGCTCTGTGAACGGTTTCAGAGCTTCAGGGAGTTGCTTCAGCCAGCACTCTGTAAAAGAGGTGAGGCCCAGAATACTGGGCTCCAGGTAGACCATACCACAGCGAGACACCGTGGCTGGAGATGCCACCGCCAGGTCTTGCACCTCAAACATCATGGTCATCACCTGCATGAGGAAAACACAAAATGTCCAGATACATGTGGAACAACACGGGGTCAAAAAGATTAGGACTGTGAGAACTTAACCGTACATCAGTGAGCTTGATGATTTCCCCTGAGCTAAGACACAGTTTTTTGTTGTCATCCAGCACAGTGTTCATGTTCTCAATCCATACAGCATCCACTGGCCCATCAAACATGTACCACTTTTTGTCTTTGTCCATGGATGCAGCACCTCCACGGATAACAGATGAGAGGATACCGTCGGTCCTATGGGAAGGAGAAAAAGTGTGTGTAGAGCAGAGGCTACTAATGTTTTTCAGTTAAGGACCCCTGGCAGAGTGCTACTGATCCCACTGTGAGAGTCACTGGTGTATAGTATAAGTCTGCATTTTGTTGTTTGTTCTTTGGTTTGTTTGGAATACTTACCACTCGTGTGTGAGCAGGTCATACTCCCCGTAGAGCTGTCCCATGGTGATAGACTTGGGGTTGAGGACATATATGTGGACCGCCTCGTACACACCACCACTCACAGAGGGCTGGCCCTTCAGAGCTGTTATTGCTGCCCCTAGTATCTCATAACACTGACACATGCAACAGTAATACATGCAGGACTCTACTCTGCAGAACAAAAATCACTGTCAACTTGCGAATACAACTGTAAACAATATTGTGACAAGTAAAAGACTCACCTTGGTTTTACCAGATCCAGACGGTCCCACCAACATCAGGCCGTGTCTTACCACCGTGGTCTCATACAGCTGAATACACTTACTAATGTAACCTGCAATCACCAAAATACTGTCATCTACTCATCCTAAAAACACAGGCACCTGCATATCTAGAAACATACTTTCTGTTTTTCCAAAAAACTAACCATCCACATCTTTGAGCTTCTTCTGGCTGCAGACATTACGCATGGACTCTTCCAGTGTGCCATAGTTGATTGGCTCCTGTTTGGTCTTAGGGAAAAGGTCGGACACAATACCGTTGAAGAGCTTCAGGTCGTCCTGTAAAAACTTTGGTACGTTTACATCTTGAATGGCTCGCAGACAGATCAATTCCTGGGAGACAGCCAGATTGCAGAAGGATACGATATTAATTGACAAGTCATTTTTCAAACTCCATTAAAATTTGGGTCACAATGTCTCACACTTTATTTCATAAACAAAAGATAGAAAACATTTCTAACCTCATTCATGTCAGGATTTTCTCTCTTCAGGTTTCCAGCAGCTGAGATCACAGTCTTCACAGCTCTCATGCCAAAGTCATAATGATCCTATATACAAACAAGAGCAAAGTCATCATATCTTCATATCTTTCTAATTCTTATACACATACACCTACATACTGTATGCATCTCTCCATCCTATAAGGCACATGTTAACTATGTTAGTATGTGTCCTATACTAATATTTTACCGTCTAATGCTGTAAAATTCAAGTTTTACTAATGTTTAAAGAAGTAATGTCTGTCACATTATACGCATGCTAATTTAACTTCCTTTTTCAATACCACATACGCCCCCTGCCCTGAACAAATAGCACATTTTCTTGGTGGATAGAAATGGATGTGGAGATTTAGCTGATTCTAACACTGATCTCCTCTGAGTTCATACAATACCTGAGAACTTAGCTGTTCAGAGGAGAGCTTGAAAGTGGAGGTGATCTTCTTGGAGAGGACTTTGGCATCGCTAAAGCCAAATGAGTACAAGGAGATCTCAGCTATCATCGCATAGTTAGGTACCATCATGGCCACAGGACGAAACAGTGCCTGTAGGAAATATAATCTCCTTTTGTGAATCCCATCTGAGTAACCTCAGTGTTGTACAGTTATCTAAAATTAAATCATCATTTCAAACCTTGAGATTGTCGGGCAGTTCAGTACGTCCAGCGTAACCAGGGTTCATGGTGATGAATACAGCGCAAGAAGGGACGAGAGGGATCTCTGCCCCCTCAAACACAAACCGCTCCGCCTAAAAACACAATACAGACACAGTCGTCTTTGACATACATATAACTACTTCTATGTGTTTGGAGTGCAGTGATGGTAAAAACAATTTATAAATTTTGCAACTTTATAAAAGGAAAGTAATCAAAGAAAAGTAAAAGTTGATTCCAATTTTACTTGCAGCAAGACTGGTCCCTTTAAGAATTTAAATGATTGACATCAACTTTAATTCTGTAAAAGGGAAAGTGCTGTAGTTGGCTGAGCAGCTTTCAGTATTGGTGAATAGTGTAATCTCTGATATTTTTACAACTCAAACATGTGAAGCATGAGAAAAACTACAACTCTGTGAATATGCACAGTAGGTACCAGCATGTGTATTTCTAGTCAATCAGCTTCTCACCCTTTGCTGTTGGGCCTTTTGTATAGTGGTGATCTGTTGTGCCACCACAGACAGCACTTCCACATCAATACGATTGAACTCATCAAAGCATGCCCAGGCCCCAGAGCTACAGAAAGGAGGACAACATAAAAATACAACATGAATGTGTTTGATGGAAGATTTGTGATGTTTAACAGCCAACTTTTTATCACACTTTAGTAACTGCCTCTCACCTGGCCAGTCCTTTAAGAAACTTGCCCATAGCGATGAAATCCAGCTGGTCAGAGCAGTTGAAAACAACTGTCTGGATAGCTAGTGCCTTTCCCAGATCTTTAGTGGTTTCTGTCTTTCCTGTCCCTGCTGGACCTGCAGGAGCCCCTCCAAACTTCAGGTGTAGAGCTCCTGTTAGGGTCAGGTAGCATCTGAAAGAGGCAGGAAGTGCTGTATTCAAATGAGTATATGGCATTCAGGATAAAACAGAATGAACATTAGAATTAACAACTACCTGTCAGTAAGAGGTGTGATGACCAGACGTCCAGAGTTACCAAGGTACTCATATCCATACAAAAACTCTGCATTCACAGCACGGATGTACAGGTCATCCCTAGCCCAATAATATCTACAAATAGTAACAGATCAGTATTAAACGTATTCTGCACCCATAGTGTTGCATAATGATGGTATACAGAAACAGAACTGAAAAGCAAAACAATTACAGAGCAGCAAAACAAACAGATAACCTGAGCTGGCTGATCCACTCAAAGTCATTAACACTTGAGACCTCCTGCTCCACCAGTTTGGCTGCAACATCCTTAGCATGGACCTCTATGACGATAAGGGCGGACAACACAGCTCGCTGCATCCTAGACAGACGTCCTCTCACCAGCTGCACCAAGTCACCCAGCTTCAGAAACAAAATGGAAAATCTTAAGAATGTCGGTATACAGTATACTGTAGCGTTCATAAAGTTCAATGTAAATGTTAGCAATGATTAATAGAATCTGTGTATCTTTCATAAATGATGGATATTCAAAGTGTCATTCAGTTTGAATATTGATCACTCTAATACTAAATCCACACCTGTGTCTGTAGCTGGGGATAAAGACGGCTGGCCAAGTCTCCCTGCTCCAAGGCCTCAGACACCTCAGCAGTCCAGAAGACCTGACAGCCAGCTATCACCACTTGACCAGGCCATGATAACACCCACTCTACACGAGGTTGCTGAGGGGTCGAGAGAGCACATGCAGGTGATACAGAAAACTGGACAGCATATATATGCCTCACTTTAAAATTGTGCAAACAAGCAATACAGGACTACAAACACATAAAAAACATCAAAGTAAGAGTCAGGGTCACAGACCTCAGGGTAGACTTTGAGTGAGCGGTCAATGTTGTCCCTCAATGTGGCTTTCATAGATTTTTCAACTTCCCTGAGCCAGTCCTCCACATTTCCAGTTGGCCACACTGGCAAGGACAGCTTCACCTCCTCCCCTTCTCCAGAGTACATATGTGTGATCTGTAGGTCTGACTGGAATTGAAGCTGAGAAACAACAGAAGTCTCAGTCATATGTGGTATACACGTTATACTTCCAGTAATGTATGAGCAGAACAACTGTAAAGAAACCAGCCAGAACAAACCTGTGCAATGTTCTCAAAGCATTTGCGCAAGTGCGGTTGTACAGCAGTAGGATCTTTGGTCTGGGACAGAATCTCCAGGAGCTCATCATCTGACAGGAAGTAAAATCTGCAAACAAATATTCACTGTACAGTAAAATGAACTAAGTCTGTGTAATTAACAGTGTTTCTGGTCAGAAAATGTCCACAGACCAAGAGTGGTTGTTGTACATAATTGTTGTTTTAAGTAGCCTTTATTTTATCAAGATATTTGTTTGTTTTCCTTTTGGTATCATAATTCCCTTATTTATAGCAACCAAAGCACGTTTCTTTGGCCACTCACTGTTGGTTGTGGTATCATATGAAAAAGTTACATCCATGCATACCTGCTTCAGGAAATGGTATGTGTATTCCAGGACACTTTCAGTGAAGCTTACCTGGGGAAGGAGCCTCGTTTTGTCTCCAAGTAGTCACTGAGACCCTTCTGCACCTGTTCCAACAGCGTGTTGCACTTTTTCAGTTTGTCTAGTAAACGAGCATCTGGACACAGCTCAATCACCTTGGGAGAAAGGTAGAGACACATACTAACAGTTTACATCAGTGAGCATCATTATCATCTAGCACTATGTTTATCCCTGTATAAAAACAAATCCTTAGTCCTTTAAAATGAAGTGTTATGGAAGCTCTGACCTTTCGATTATTAAAGGCACTTTTCATGACGCTCCTCCATGTTTGATCCATTTGCTGGTATCTTTTTCCTTCCACAGGCAGCTGCTGGTTGATATCATCAGAGCTGAAGATGGGCTCCAAGTAGAGCCAGGAACGCTGGCATGTCAGCCACTCCTCCAGCACATCCTGCAAGCACCAGCAGAGGGCAGCAGCACATCATAGGACACTTCCTGATAATGATACAAGACACAAGCTTCTAAGTGAGTGTGTGTGTGTGTTTGTGTGTACTTGAGTCATCCTGAGCTTGCTTTCCCAGGTGTTGATTCGGCCCTCAAAGGCTTTTTTGAAGGGAGAGAAGGACATGCTCTGGGTCATGACGATGTGGTCATCCAGCAATTGGGACGCTTCATCTGGGCTCTTCAAGATGTAGGTGCCTGTCTCCTTGTAGGGCACCACATCAAAGACTACTGTTGACCATTCTCGTTCCATCTTTCCCAGAGCCTGAGTGAGAGCGTGTGAAAAACAAAAGATATTCAAACACTAACAATGTGCTTTAGCAAGACAAGAGAGTGGAGCTGCTTGGAGCTATAAAAGCATGAGTCACTTAGTCTCTGTGTCACCATCAGCTGAGAAACAGTGACACTGGCACAGTCCTGACACATTCAAAGTGGGCTAACCCTGACTTTAGCCTGGGGCTTTCTGGCCCTGCTCCGAAGCAGAGTTAGCCCTGAGTTTGCAGGGTTATCCCTGAAAGTTGACTTAACTCCGGGATAAAAGTAGCCAGTGTAAAATGGGGCAAAGTAAACAACAGAATTTTAGAATGTTAACATGTGTTACGTGTTTCAACTGACATTTAACCAAGGGCTGGCAGAGGCGCGGTTTGAATCGTCAAGCCTCGGGCTTCGGTTATCCTGGGTGACTAATGTGTGTGTGTGAAAAGGGGCTAAGTTAGCCCAGGGTCAACTCTTAGCCCAGGGCTAAGAGAATGCAGTGTGAAAAGCCTACAAATGTGTAACACACATCTAATGCAACTATTATGAAAACTGCATTTTCACTTGATAAAATTACAAATAAGCTGACCCAATTCTGTCCAAACATTGTGACACTCTATATATAACTTAACACTTTACAAACACTGTACTCAGACTATGTCTCCCGTTCCAGGGTACCTGTTCAATGGTGTACTCTTTCCCAGCCACCTCAGCCACATGAGCAATGTCATCCATGTGGTTCTGTAGGCCAAGCTCCAGGCAGCGGGAGAGGGTCAAGTTGGCTTTGGGCTTGACTTTTATCTGAATGCGTTCTGAAAGCATCTCCCAGTGCGAGCTCCCCATCCCCGGGTTCCTCAGGCCCTGAATCAGAGGAACGTAAGGTTGGAAGTCCTCAATCTTGCTGCAGATTACAGTTGCCACCATCTGACAGTCTGGAGTTGTGTAAGACAAAGAAAGCAGGCCAAGAAAAGAACACGTCAGACATATTACTGTAACAATCACACTTCACTTTGTCAAGTTTGAATGGTGATAGATGTGTCACCTACCAGGAATGTCCTTAAACTGTTTGATACATTTGTGCATGGTCTTGTAGGCATCTGTAACATTACGTTCAAGCTGCTCAGGGTCTATGGAAGACAGTGGGTCACTGAGCCAGCTCTCATGCCAACGTAGCCAATCTGAGGTGGTGGTCCATAAATCTTTATAAGGCTGGAAATCCTTTACCAGCTTCTGCAGCCGATCATACTGTAATACACGTTTAGATTTCATTGTCAGAAAAAGCATTATTTTACAGTTTGTTTAACAGTTAAAAACAAGTGGAAATAATCTGTTATCTGAAATGACAAAATGTATCTAGACATCATTTGAAGGATTCTCTTTCACTTACATTAGTGACAGGAATACCAAACAGACGTTCTCTGGAGTTGAAGGTTTGAGCCATTGTGTGACATTCCTTAAGTTGCTTGCTTGTGCGCCTCATCTCGTTGGCCACCTCATGGGCATGATTAATGTCCGTATTAATGGCAAGGCCAGCAACCAGCATCTGTGAACACAGTTGCTGTGATTTAGAATTAGATAACATCAACTTACTTTGCTGATCTAGAGTGGATGAGTTTAAGAAAGACAGTTCATAAGAAGACCTCAGAAAAAATACAAATCATAAAGGAGGTCTACTTTCAGACGCGACAAAACAAGGTTGCAAGTTAACTTGCTGCTACACAAGAAAATCTATTTGACTCAGGTGACCTGTAGAGAGGTTAGCTGCTCCTCAAAGTCGTTCTGGTCGGCCAGCTGGATCTTATGGAAGCGTGCCTCATCCTCCGCATTCTGGACCACTACTGCTTCCATCTGGCTCATTATCCTTTGAGGCCACCCAATAGCTCTCCACCTGCAGAGATAAATATAGCAATGATTTCAATAACTTCTCAGTTTTCTCTATACACTCTAACCACTGTGAACCCATTAAATCATGCTTATTCACATGAGACACAAATTAAATACAAATTAAACAGTACAAATTAAATTCCGAACATCACAACATCAGCATGATTTTACACTTACTTTTTATTGACATCATCATCTGAAAGAGAGTAGTAAAATTCTTCCATGATCTCATAGTCTGCCAGCGTCTTGCCGATATGGTCCTGTTGTGGAAAGATTGAAAACAAAAAAAATCAGATTTATTGAAAAGGTAACCCTTCATACGATACATAACAGAAGTAGCCAGTCCATGCATGTGCACCTTGAAATTCCTGAGCTGCTCTGGGATTTGCTTCATCCAGTCCCGTTTTTCAGTCAGTTCCTCAACGCTGTTGGGCTTCTCATTTAGCTTTCTACTCATTGCGTTGCACTCTTTACATGCCTACACACATACAACACAAAAGCTTATAATTACATTTAAAAAAGAAGGGAAAGGCCACTTTTAAATTGAAATAAATGTACGTCCTGTGTAAAAGAAATCAACAAGGCACTTCAATATGAGATAAACTTACAGTATATACTGCGTAATTAAGTATTTATAAATGTTTTCTGGGCTCTAAACAAATTACTTACTTCATCAACCTGCTTGCGCAGCTTCAGAACAAGGTGGTCCAGCATTGCATTCGCTAAAGCCTTTCTTTTTTTGGAGAGAGCCTGACGTATGGCCTCCACACGGACAACAAATGGACCGATGACAATGGAGGATGGCAGAGATTGCTCGAGCCTTTCCTTGTCTTTGAGATGTTGTTCCACCTCTCTCTTCACTTCTTGGGATGTCTGTTCTGCATGCGTATGAGATCTAGCAGAGAAGATTTAAATGACTCAGTTTCATAAGAAAAGCATACTGAATGGACCATAAATCTGACTGACTTTTAACCTTGTGGGAAAACTTGCAAATATAATTTCAGACTTACTTAACATGGGTTTCTATGTCCAAGTTGTGTAGCTCTAAGTGTTTTTCATATTCAGCAGCATAAGCCCTGAGAGGTATGGCTGCTTGTATGAGAGCATTGCGGACCTTCTCTCTCAGCTCAGTTACTTCTGGTTCCCACAAATTGACTGACTCAAGCAACGGATTGCCACCGATGAACAACTTCTGCATCACAAACTGGCATGGACAAGAGAGGAACTATTAAATTATTGTCCCCTTAAGTATTGGTCATTGTCATGATCCATGGATAGAAGAATCAATCATAAACAAATTTTATATCCCACTTCTGGTTTTAATTTAATGCTCTGTGACCTAGATTATTACAGATTTTATTTTACCTTATCAAGCTGTGGTATGTCGTATGTGGCCATAATGGCCTTATCAAACAGGTTAACAACAGATGTCTCAAAATTCTCCAGTGGAGTGCTGTAATGAGCCCCAGTCTGATCCAGAACCAAGTCCACCAGGAAAAGAGGGTTCTTTTTTGGCCTAGTTATGGAGAATAGAGTAATATAACCAACACAATACTAAAGCAGAGTAACAGGTTATGTCGCACTCACTTTCAAACACTGCTTATAACTGAACAGAGTATATAATGTATAACTGACTCCAAAATAAAGGAACATCCTTCATGTTTATGTGAATGTGAATGTGTACCAATCTGTGCAAATGCATGATATCCTACTTGTAGGGGCTTGTGGTAAGGTTGTCCCCCCAGACCAGGTCCTGAGGACATGTCAGCACACTGTGGCAAGCATTTAACAGCAGCTGAGTCAGGCTGGCTAGCGAATTCTGCACAAGAAATCGCAGAGAGTCCTGCAGGTTAAAGCGCACTACAGCCATCAGTCTGTACAGCTTAGACATCCTGTATATTTCCCAGCGAGATTCTTTCAAGTTGTACGAGCCCAGGCCAATATTCTCCAGGTTGGTCTGTATGCTGTTGCTCAGCGTGACCATCCATGAATCCCTAAGAAACGTGTGTATCTGGAGAAAGAGAAAAAGATTTGAGGTTTCAATATTCATGTGAAATTCAGGTGTTTTCTTCCTCTTCTGCAAGGTTTGTCTTTCCTGTAATTTCCAATTAACATCAGCAGCAAAAATCTATCCATGGTTAAGTTTGAATGAATGGGGTTTGAACAGGACTTTTTTTTTACCAGTACCATAGTAGCCTAAAATAAGGGACTGTTGCTGTTAATCTCTAAACAAATGGTTTCACCATGAATATGTGGCCTGATAAGGTGCCCTGATGACCCTTTGTTTTAGCATCAGTAGTGGCAGTGACAATCAAACAGTGTAAATGAAAGGTACTTTGAAGTCATACCCAGTACTAGAAGAGGAAAAACCACTCCAATGCTACAATACCTGAGTATGCATTTGAGACTGGATGGTTTCAAACTCGTCCAGTCGCAGTGGTTTGATCAAGGTGACATTGAACAGCTTCATGGTTGCTACTTTGTTGCACTCAGACCGTATTTCAGATAATGCACAGATCACCTCTGGCTTTGTTAGCAGGGAGCGGAAGACAAAAGCAGCTTGGTTCTCCTTATAAGCAATGTGAGAAACTTCAATGCACTCTGTACATAAATAAAACAAAACAGTGTTTAGATTCTGAGGATGAATATCAGGTGTTCGGTGCTAATACATTTGTTTAGTCTCGACCCTACTGACTCAAACAAATGTATACAAAGCAAACTGGCTTACCTTTTTGTGGTGCCTCCTCAGGATCCCTCTGTGGCAGCGTGATGTGTGTAAATTCCTCTGGGTGGCTCGTCACTACTTTGTCAAAGCTCATGCAATTCATTGTACGGTCATAATCCAGCTTGACCTCCCTTTCCAGGTCTCCTATACACTTCTCCAGACTACACACATAATATTTCTTATACACTTTATTCACTGCATTCGTGAGTTTACATTACAGCTCAGAGGGATCATCTATCAAACTGATTATATTGAACAAGGAGACAATGACGGCAGTACTCACACTGACTTACTGAAAGTACTCACTTTTTTAGTCGGATCCCAGGGGTTGAGAGGGTGTGTCTTTTGATACGCTGAAGACTGTGGGCATCAAGAGAGGGTGTTCCCCTCCAGATGGGCATGCAGTCCACAGACAAGTTGTAGAGAAGCAGAGCTTCTGTTTCCTTCCTCCGGTCCAAAGCAAACTGGATCCGTTCGACAAAGACACGTGGATCCTCAGCAGTGAATAACAATCTGATCCTGGGTACCCACAACTTAGTACCTGCTAGCATGGCAAAACAGAGAAAGGTAAAAGGTATACATACATGATCAACATGAAAATGGAAAATGGGTGACAGAGACAAGAGGAAATGATAAGACAAACTGTGTCATTGCAGTGCAAGGGCGGGATTCACTTCTTCACCTGTCAGTTTGCTCTTTTGTTGAACTTTCTGTACCAGGTACTGACATTTCTCCATACTATAGTCAAGAACCCCAACTAAATGCCAGCTGTACTCCAGGGAGGAGCTTTTTGAGTTATCTTAAAAAGAGAGAGAAGAGAGTAATCATCAAAGAACAGAAATGAATGTCTATCTCTGTTTACACAGTATATTTCTGTCATTTACCAGAGGAGGTCTTGTTATCTGTAGGCAGCAGGGCTTTTGCAGGAATAGGTTTTCGATCAGGTGATCCTTCAGCGTTGCCCAGGGCAAGCCAGTCTTCTGGAGTCCGGCATTCATACTCCTCATTGTCAAATATCTAAACGAGAAACACAGGAAAGATAAGTGTGGGGTGGTGATGAGCCCCTAAATATGGGATGCAATGGTGCAGCAAATGACAAGCGAAATGCCATAGAAAAAACATGCAGCAGTAACAGACTCACCTCCAGGGGGAGGTAGGGTGATACAGGATTGTCTGTCGTAGTGACATTCTCATCATTACTGCTCTGATGTATTGGCATTAGGAGATTGGAGGATATGCCTTTTTCTGCCAGGAGCTGTTCAAAGCCTATTTCCAAATATTCCCTTCGAAGTCTATGAGAAAACAATAAAACAGCATCAACAGGTCTTAACAATAGTCAGTTAAATTAAACCAATTCATGAACCCCACTAAACAAGCTAATGTACAGTAGGACAAAACCACTGAATTTGTACTGCATGATAGCTCAATGTCCTACGCACACACCAGTGAATCTGGCCTTACAGTATATGCAATACGCTCACTACAGGAGATGCAAAGAACGAAAAGCTCAACAGCATGAGATTAAACATCCTCTTCTGTCATACACAGTGTACACACACACACACACACACACACACACACACACACACACACACATTGCATACCTCTCTATCACTAACTTGCGAGGGACCTGGCCAGGAATGGTTTGGTAGGCTATCTGGACCTTGGGTTTATCTCCACCATGACTGAAGTAAGAAATCTGTGATTGCTGTGAGGTAGGTCCATAGTTATTCTTTTCAACAAGCTCACACTGGACAGATGGAGTCTTGGAAAGTGTAACTAAGGGAAAAAGTGCAGCAGGACAAAGATTTTACACACAGCAACATGTATTTTAGAGAAGTGTATTATATTTCTCTTATGAATACATTGTTGTATCGAAAATAATGACTGAAATGCAAGTGTAAAAATGTCATGTTGTACAGTATCTCACCTTTTGTTTTGTTGAGATCCTTGAACTCAGAGATGGATTGGCCCTGTGACTTCTGCTGGCTGTCAGATCCCGCTGTATGAGACTAATCAATAAACACTCTTGGTTTTCATCAGAGCACAGCAAAAACTCTTTTTTGGCATTGACATCAGAATGAAATGTCTGTCATAATTTGAAGCATCAAGAGCATGAGCTTATTTTACCTGGAACTTGGATGTAGTGATGATATCTGAGTAGATGCCTTTCTGTTCAGTCATAAGACATTTCCTGAGTGGAGGGAGTCTGCACCTGCGACTCAGAGCAGGAGGCCTTGGCTCTGGAGGTTGGCTGGGGGGACGAGGCACTCGTGCACCAACCCCAGGCATATATTTCCTTTCCATCTTCTTGCAGAATAAAATGATGTATGTGTGAACAAGGAAGCATGGATTTAATCCTTTCAGTTTCTTCTAAAATAATTGAACTGTATAGACCCTGGGTCCTCAACAGGGGGTCCAGGACACCTTGGGGGCCCTTAGAGTCACTGCAGGGTGGCCGCCAAATTATTGTTTGATAATCTTTTCAACGTTTTTTTTCTTTTCAAATATCAATATGTCTTACAATGCACATTAACATCAATCCAACATATTTTGCCTTTTCCAACAACTTATCTTTGTCACCAACCTGAAGAGCAAATACAGGTCAAGACTGCAGCCTGAGGCTTATATGGCCTACTGCCTGACAGCCTCCAGCTGCCCAGTTTAATATGCGATACAATATTATATATTAAGTAGAGGGTCCCTGTGCTGTCTGTCTTTCAGGTAAGAGGTCCTTGGCCTTAAAACCGCCGAAGACCCCTGGTATAGACTAGTGCTTCAACATACTTTATGTTAACTTAGATACAAAATGTGGATACTTTAACGTTAAAGTAGCCCACCTTTGTTTGTGTCCAAGGAGCACCCATAGACTGTATATGGAGGCACCTAACGTCAGTTACAAAGTTTAACAAACTTTATATTTTGAAAATAAGATTGGGAAATCAACACCATTCACCAACTAAAGTTTTGTTTCTCCGTGTACGTTGTAACCGACCGTTGCTGCTAAACAGCTAACGTTAACTTACGTTACGTTACGTTACCATTAGCTAGTTTGCTAATGTTAGCACAAACAACATTTAATGCAGCGTTCAGGTCCGACCGTTTACATCAGCCACATCACTTCTCTCATGCCTCCCATCAAACTAACAACCCGGTTACGTTACGTTTGCTAATATAATTTCGTAAACAACAGAAAAATACCACTGGCAGACGTTACCTTATTTTAAATTCAACCTTGAGTTGTAACTCTCCTGTAAAGTTTCCTCTACATAGCTGAAATATTGTCGCGTTAAACTTCTGAAATCTCAGTTTCCCAGAGAAAGTTAACTACCGGTATGTACAGGTTGGACGCGGCAACGGTTGTCATGGAGACGAAGACGTAACGCCTCACCAACTGCAGAGAGAGCCAGAGCAACGTGCGCTGTGGCTTTGTTTGTGACAGACTGGAGGAAGTCAGTTAAATGTCTGTTTAATGAACACCACTCTGTTCACGAAATGAAAACAAAAATAAGTGAACCAAAAAAATTGAAAAGACCTTTGGTAATTTGTTATGGGGCTATTCTGCTGCATAATAAGCACTTTTAACACCTAAAAAGGTCCCACTTTGCTGCTTATACTTGCATAGTCCACCTCAAGATTTTAACAGTAATTTCACATTATAGTAGGCTATTTCTACTTTTGTATACAGCGTATCTGAATATTTCAGGGAAGAAAACAATGATTGAAAGTCATACAGAATGAAAGAAGTCATAGGCGTAGGTTTCATTTTAACACTGGTGGGCCAACATTAAGCAGGGGTGTGGGGGTCCACTACCAGGAAATTGTGAGCATCGTACATTTCATTTCCTGCATTCTAGTGAATTTTTATGCACCATCTTATGTTAGAAATGTCTTTATTTATATAAAGCAAAACACAAAATTCATGCACAATGGTGACAAGTAAAAATAAAATACAATATAATGCAGTAAGGCTCTCGGACATTATGTAGGCTATTGCTTTCAAATAGTTAATCTCCTGTAGATCAGCTTCTCTCATTTAACGTTAGTCCTGCTGAGTCAACACTTTATTCTCTTGTTTGTGGGAGTAACCTCTTTAAATGTGCATGTGGCACTTATTTACATCAATGACACATTAATTCAGTTTAATCATTTAATACACCTCTGGGGCCAGTTGCACAAAACACCTTGAGTTAAGATTTTCCTTAAAGTTCTAGTTAAGCTTTCCTCAAAATAAAAATCCGTTGCACAAAACACCCTTATGTCTTGTCCTTGAGGTTTCCGTAAAATGTTCATTGATGTATTTATGGTTTTATCCTTGTCTTTGTCTTATACTTAAGGAATACCGAGGCCATTGCAAGAAAGACCCTGGCTTTTTCACCATCTAACTATAAGCCAACTTTGTGAAATGATGATAATCACAAGTGTCAGTCCAAGCAAACAAACAATCTCCATGGAAACTTTTACCACTGTAAAATCTCTTTCAATGCAGTAAATGAGTTATGTTTTACCTTAACTACGGAAAACCTTTTAAGGGATTTTGTTTAACTGTGTAAGTCCCTCAGCTAAGGAGAAATTAAGCCTTAAGTGTCATATGTAAGGAGAAAACTTAGGGTGTTTTGTGCAACCGGTCCCTGGACCTTGATAGCTGGTAATAGGTTTCAGTAAGATTTCTGCTCATATTCAAAACTTTCTGCACATCTCACATATCTGTGTTCTCTGAGATGTTGAGAATAAACAAAAATAAACTCATAATTTAATGTGAAAAAAGTCATAATGTTTCAAGAAAAAAAATCTGCCTGATACTCTGCTCTGTATTGTGTGATTGCTCTGCTGATATGGCAGTTTCCTCTTTAGACCGTCTGACAGACACACGACCCCAAGACTCTCTGGATGAGGCAAAGCGGCAGTGCGTTGCTCTTCATCAGCAGTAAAATACCAAAAACTAAATGAAAACACTTCTGATCAGACATAGCATGGGATTGTCCTGTATTAAAAAAATAAAATTCACTGTCCCTTACTGAATCAATACAGACAGACACATTTGTCCTGTATTTTCGTGCACAGAACTAATTTGCTCAAATATCGTTGGGGACAATTCTGTCCTCCTAAAAGATTGGTAAGGACAAGTGCCTACAATCCATATGTAATTTACACCCTTGGAAATGACAAAGTGTGGCAGTAGGTGTCTTCAGTCAATGTCATCATAAAATTGTCAGGTAAATTGGGGGCCTGAGTAAGACCATGGATGGATTAGATAATGGACCTACCATGCACAGTCCCAGGGGCCCAGAGTGTCAGTGTGAACACATACTTACCAGGAAGAGACTCAAAAGGACCACATAAACAACACAAAGAGATGCAAAGGAACTGCAGCAATGGTCAAAACAGCCACAAAGTGAAACAAACCAATCAAAAAAGGCACAAAATTGTCTAAGAGACACAAAATAACCACATACAAAATACCACAAAGAGACACAAAACCACACAAAGATGCATAACGACTACAAAGAAACAAAAAAAACACCAACAAAAAGAGGCTAAACCATCATAAAGTCTGTGTATGTTGCTCCTATATAGAGGTGACGTGGCCTTTCGCATATCTGTGCCTAGGGGCCCACTGTCTCATAACCCACCCATGAGTAAGACCATTTCTATTCAAACCACTCCCAGTCCCGAATCCTGAGTTGTAATCTAATTTAACAGCTGAATAACTGTGGGATAAAATAATGGAATAAGTTATAAGCTGTGGTAGAAGACATAAAACCAAGTCATAGCTTAACTGGGAGTAAATTTACATAACCACCACAGAAATTTCACGTGACGCTGTACTCCACAGGTGAGCACCAGAGCACTCACATCCCCTGCTGTTTGTGGTGAAGATAGTGATGGTAATGGCAGTAATGATAGGCTAATGGAATTCGATTGGAATGCACACTTTCCCATGCGCAGGTTTCCAGTCATTTCCTTCCACACTCAAGACAGCTTGAGTGTGTCCTCAAGGGGGGGAAACCCTATTGACCCCTACGATCCCCACACTCCTGGGTCACAAGGGCATCATAACCTCGTCTGTTTCCCATGGCAAATCACAGGCATCATGCACTGCGGCCCCTGCTCCTGCTCCTGGCCTCTTCAGTTGAAACCCATCAGAGCAGCTTGAGATTGGTAAGCCAAGCACAAACGAATAGATTCATGTGTCTGAACCCTCACGTGTCACTTCCAAAGGACATGCTGCCACGCAGATAGGGATAAATTAAGGTCGAGAGGGGACTGGAGAGTCGCAGAAGAGGTATAGTGTAGCTGAGATCATGAGGACAAGGGGGGTCAGAGGTGACCTACATCGCTGTAATCAGCTCTGTGAGAGGGCCACAAACAAAATGCCTTACAGTGGAGACAAAGAACAAAGGTCAAATAGAGTGACTTGATATGGATCCTATGGATTCTGCTGTGCAGCGGTCATTACTCAGATAGGCCTGTTGAAAATGTTCAGTGAGAGGCCTTCCGCTTCGTTGGCTTCTTCTCAGTGGAGCCTCAAAGCAATGACCTCACCCAACGAGGAAGCCTAAACCAAATGAAAGACTTCCCCAAGGGTCCGAATAACCCACATCTAATAATGGCATTATCATATCAGAGTGGCCTCAACACTCAAAGCCTCCTGACCGCAGCCATTTATTAATCATTAGCACATGTCTAATGGTCGATTAAGTCAGTGAGGAGATCCAGGCCAGAGAGGGTTCCAAAGAAAACCTCACAAGAACCACAAGTCTCTGATGAGGTGGTGGTCTTCAAAACACAGTCGCCTACCAATGTTTGGTTGGCAGTACTGTGGCCATCTCTGGAGCCAGGAGCCCACCATGGCGATGGGACTTGATTGGACAGATGTGGCCAGCAGCTCTGGGTGAGTGGAACTGATTAAATCCTAACAAGCTTTGTTGCAACTTTGATCCACCCTGTACTCGTCTTTTTCTCACTTCCTGTTCTAACAGTACAGCAGCAGATATAAGCCAACATGAAAGATCTGGCTCAACTGCTGAAGAACATCAATATTAGTCACTTACATAATCACCCAGATGTATAATCCATTCTCTCCCCTCTTCATCCTAAAATCCTCACACTATTCATCCACTTCTCCTCCTCCCCTCTCTCCTACTTTCACAGTATCGGGATGTTGTGAGGGTCATGGCTCTGTGAATATAACTCCCATTTTACGCTAATGACATCAGCATGTGCCGCTAACTTTAGCTCCTCCTGAGAGCCAGATGTTGGCTGATGGGATCAAACACTGGCTATCCCCCCTCTCTTACTGTCACATTGTTGGGCAAGCCAGGAGGGCTTAGCAGTTGCACATATTCCCACATACCTCCAGCAGAAACCCACAATCCGACCACAAATGCGGGCACACCCTTGAGTTGCAGTGTGATTTATTTTTGCATTTGCACACACGAATGGAAACATACAAAAGCATGCTGTGGTTTCCAGTTAAGTCTTGTGAAGCTTTCTTGAGAATAGACTGACATTTTCTTAAACTGCATCAAAAAAGTGTGGAAAAACATGCAGCCACAGTTATTTGCCACACAGCTATAAAGCCTTCCTCATTACTTACACGCTCACACTGTGATGCTAGTGTCAATGCTATGGTTATACGAATCAATTATACCTGCCACTTACAACCAAATACCCATGGAACTCCATTTTCAAAGCACTTTCTCCCTTTTATAGGGCATCTCATATAAGTGACAACACCACTGTGGTCAATGAATGTCATCAGTGTCAGTTCATAGATGAAATAGAGCCATCATGAGGGCAGCAAAGTGTCACGTTAACATGTCAGTGTTTTGTGGAATTGCATTTTTACAAGAGCAAAGCAGATACCAGCAACATATGAGACTGCCTCCATGCAGATTTGGTTTTTGACCAGTCATATACGGTGACCCTTGTGCTTGGCTATACATTGAAGTTGCCGTCTCAGCTTGGATGACTCACAGGTGGACTCTTAACACACCAATAAAGACTTGTTTAATGAGCTGAGAAAGGCCTCAAGGAAGCAAAGTGGCCAGACATGAGAGACAGGCTGGAACCCCCAACCTGTGGCCTGGGACCTTAAACAGCTGCATTTGATTTCTCCTCTCATTTGCTATATTTGTTAGTGTGACTTTTAGGAGGGGAACCAAAGTCAGACAACATGGGTAAATACGGGTAAATATTCAACACAGTGGGACAATCTCAGGGGTACAAAGTTAAATAACTAAAGCTGTTTGTGTGTGTGTACATGAGCATAAACAATATGTCTGTAGCTTCCTGCATCTAACTGACCTTGAACTTCAGTGAGTGAAGTATTTATCCTACCCCATTGTGCTGACCTCTGACCCCCAGCACACTCGATGGTAGTTAGCCTTGTTTAGCTAGTTTACTCTTGTGCCGAACTACAGTACCTTTGAATCCATTGATGTTTTTCTAGACAGCAGTGGCGTCCCCAAAGGAGGGCCAGAAACCGCCAGGAGCCCACCTGATACAATCGCTACAACAACTGGCATGGCCATTTTCAAAAGGGTCCCTTGAACTCTCACCTCAAGAGCCCCGTTTCCACCAAACATTCTCGATATGGTACCTTTGGAACCAAAAGTACCCTTCAGACATGGTACCTAGACTCAAGCATTTCCACCGCCAAAAGTACTCTCAAATGTGGGCAGGGTTGTTGTCAGTAGCCATGTTTCCATCAGCCTGTTTAGATGCGCATCTAGTATCGAATCGGAAAATTATGATGGAAATGCCAAAATTCGAATTAAAATCCCCTGATTCGCACAAACTAAAATACGTTCGCTTTAGCCAGGTTTTGGTTGATTCGAAAAAATGCTGATTCGCAAAATGGGAGATGGAAACAGTTATGTTCGAATCAAGTCTGACGTAGCGCACCTCTCTCCATGGCGATATCCACACTCCGGGTTGGGAAGGTGGTCATGCATTTACAAGCTAGTTGCCAACCACCAGAAAACCTAGAAGAAGAATGCAAGACTTGTTTTGTTTCCAGTTCTGCGGAAAACTCGCGCAAGTTCATAGTTTTCACCAAAGTCTGTACATTTAATGGAAACACACAGGATTCGTATTTCTTTTAATGCGCATTTCCCAATGATTCAAGTCACTTTTGGATGGAAACATAGCTACTCACTGCTCCGTCCTGCACTTGCTGTACAGTATTTCCTCATTACCGGCGACACAGAGGGAAGTCTACACCGTGTTTATTGTCCACAGAACGAGGCTGCACGCTGACATTTGTAGAACAAAATAGAACAGGCTGCAGTGAGAGTCTCTTTTGATGAGATATTTAAAAATAGTGAGTTTGTTCGAGGGCGTAGTTCCCACAGGAACAATGCTCTGCGATGCTTTTTTTTTTCTCAGAGTGAGGATTGGGATATATGCCACCAGGGTCAAAATTAATATAAAAGCTTGAAGATCCACTCATTACTAAAAGTGTATGTCATGTAATAACTAAAGTGATGGTCAAAGATGTCACAGTGAAATTGAAGGTGTGTTGATGGATTCACGTCGTCAACTCATGCATTGATTAACATTACATGTAAACGTTGCACCTCGAAAGTCAGTCGGCCCAGTGAATAAAGTTTTTTTTTTTCTCTGTCTACAGCTGCTGCAAGAGGCAGCAAAACATCATGGCATTTCATAGTTACAGTCAATAAAGCTCTCCACGGTATAAGCAGAGGTTAAATAAGTCTCAAAACCAGCCACAGCTCAGCCCTGAGCAGAGTGACCATCTGCTATCGACCCATCAACGGACAGTAGTGTTCACAGCTCCACCTTTTAGTACCAGATCTGTGTGCTAGGTACGCCAACAGAGGGGAGACCATAAAGTGGGACAGGGTACTTAACAGTTCCATGGGTACCATCCAGTGGTGTAGTGGTAGTTGATGAGGTTGGTGTACTGCTAGGTAGTTACAGATGAGGAAGTAGGCATACTCTCCTATATTACAATGGCTTTTTAGCTGATAGGTGGGTATACTGTAACTGGATAGAAAAAGAAGTGGGTATACCCCGTATACCTGAGCATACCCTCCGCTACACCACTGGTACCATCCACAACTTTTCTCAGTGGAAACAGAAAAAAAGTGTACCAAACTGAACTGTACCATACTGCTCAGTGGAAATGAGGCTAAGAGAGAAAATGGGTTCTATGGGTACCCTCAAGTCTCCCCTAAACTTGTGAAGGCTTGTTCCCAGAGAGTGTTTTGATCCTTACAATCAATGTGCTCTTTTAAAACAAAGTGGTATAGCTATCTTTGCAAAGAAAAGGAAAACCAGCCTATTTAAAGAACAACACATTGCCTAAAACATGTACATATAGACAGATACATAACACATTAAAACCGGATTGTTGTGGAACCCAGAGTGCCAACCGCATTGGTATTAGTCTATGCACATGAGATAATTAGTAATGTTAACTGTAAAATAAGAGACCAAAGTATATCAGTATGTGATTGCTTAACTCTCATATTGGCATAGATTTCATCTAGCCTTCAACATACTTCAGCATTCGCAAATTCCTGAAATTCAGTTATGGCTTTTGATGCAGGTGTGCCACCCCGAGATTTTCAGTGGCCCCATCTGGTCACCCCGATGAGACATTTCTGGGGGCAAAACTGGAGACCAGAGATGTACAATGCACAATATTGGCAAACCATCAGTATCAGCAGATTAAGGCTTTAAAATAAAATAATGGCATTGACCCAAAATGAACAATTCTGTGAAATGTGACAGGCCGATAAGATGATGCCTAAATTATGCGACTGTAATCACTCCAAATAAGTCAGATTTGCCATATGGGAACAGGTTTGTTTCAAAGAGAGCACCATCCAAGCTGTTAAAGGAGCATGAATTTCACAGTGTTGTCTGAAAATGTTGCATAAAAATAAATATAGCATGCTTTACATGTAACCTAAGCTACAATTAGGTGTGTGTGTGTATGTGTTGGCATCGGCAGTCACCAAAATGAGTTGGCAAATATCAGATATTGGCAAAAAGTCCAATATTGTGCATCCCTGTTTGAGACAGTTAAAATAAATTGTTATGTAAATCACGTCAAAATGCTTTATCTAAGTGGGTGTGCTAATATGAGCTGGAAGAATAAGAAAGCAGTGAGTGGAATCTGTAACATATGTGCGTGTGTGTGTGTGTTTTTGTCGGTAAAAAAGTGTGTGCTGGCATTCCAGTTTGTTTATGTGGGTGGGCGACGGAAAGCTGAGAAAGAGTTATCAAGAAATTATGTCTGTGTACGTGTGCTAGTGTTTGTGTGTCAGAGGCACAATGTGTTTATGCGAGCGAGTTGGTGATGCACAAAAGTAAATCATGAGCTCGTTAGTGTATGACATCATAAACAGATACAAAGGAGTCAGACAGGGACGTGAGACTGAGGGGGCCCGGCAGTAGGAGTGTGTGTTTGCAAGTGTGCTCGTGGGTGGGAGGTTAATTTGCTGTCCAATATTAAACAGAAGCTTCGGCTATAAATAAGTCATCGCCGCTCAGTTGAAGCCTCCTCAAGTGAGCCACTCTTTAATATTCCTTACATTCCTCCTTGTTAAGAATTAATAAAGAATAAATGGAAACAGTTCCGCATAGTTTCCACTAACACATAACCCACAAATCCGCACACAAGCTCACATATGCACGCATTATTGGTTTGGCAAGTTGCCCAAGTGCTTCACTGAGGCCTTGATTCGTCATCCTGCCTCATCTGGCCTCTATCAGTTTCTGGTCTGACAGCTTAATCTGTGTCATTCATCCTTTCACATCAAAGAGGCAGCATGCAATCTAAACCTAGCATGCTAGCACACTCGCACACAAAGTGGATATGCACATTCACATGTTAACAGACTTTAAACCGTCTCTTTGTGCTTATTAAAAACCCCTCCATGACATGAGGATCATAGCAAACATTCGCAGTGAGGAAATTGTCTTTTATAAGCTGTCCATACTGATTAGCACGCTCTCACTGATAATAAATTCAAGCAACGGTTCAACTCAAAGTATCTTAAAGAAATGCAGTCCTCTTGGTTTTATTGGACTTGAACCGTAGACCTTTGACCTATCACCTTGACCTTTTGACTTCAAACTGTGAAGTGATGGGCTTTAGGGTGAAGTAAGTGATTTTAAAGGGTGCAAGATGGAATTTCTTGGATCTATAGTATATATCCAACAGCAGTACTGTGTACTTTATACAGTAAAAGCAATGAGTCAATCTCCAAACATTCAACAGAATAATTAACTCTGACCTCAGTGCTTGACTCAGGCACACCCTCTTAACCATGGCACTCACTGGTTGCTGTTGTGGCCAGTGAATAGCGTCACATGAGATCCTACTGTGTGTCATTATTGTCTCCATAACAACAATGCCATAACAAATGGAGACATTTCAATTAGACTGTAATAAACTTGATGATTTCAAAGCCACACACACTTACCAAATAGATGTACTATTTGGGGAAATCAATCAAGCATGAAAGAGCCTAACAGGCACAGGCCCAGGGGCCAAAAGTGTCAGGGGGTGTCATTTGTCACTCATATTGATATGTGCTGACCAGGAAGAGGCTCGAAATGACCACAAAAGTCCCTTTCCCACTGGACAACAAGCTTACTAACACCCATGAACATCTGGCTTTTGTATTTGATGAGAGAGGTAACAATCAACATTCACTCCCAGGACAAATGACTCTGCAGAAGTCACGGGGAGTCTCAGCCCCAGCTCCGATCAGCTTTGATCTGAAGAAATGGAAATTTGACACCTGTGTGGACACACTAATTTAAGCCCCTTTGCCAGCGTGATGCAATGATGGGCCATAACAAAATACCATCCGTCTCTATCCAAACAGCACTTGAATATTGTTGAAAATTTAGTTGGCACCAAGTTTAAGGGAGAGACTAAATAAGAAAGAGATATCAAAAATGTGGTAATCACTGTAACGTTTTTACAGTTTATTAACCTGTTCTCCTATCCGTCTGTGATATGAATTGTGACACACCAGACAACAACAACAACAACAACAACAACAACAACAGAAAGGCAGTGTTACTGCAGAGCCTACTGGTAATAGGAAAGGAGTCTCCTACTTTTAAAGGGTTTTCCCACGCTTAAAAAAATCTGCGTACATGCTCTAATTTTGGTGAGAAAAGGGTAAGAGAGACACAAAAAGACCACAGAGATGCGAAGGAACTGCAAAGACATATCAAATAACTACAAAAAAAGGGCAAAACAACTACTAAGAGACACAAAATGACCAAAAATGACCCCAGAGAGACACAAACGACTACAAAGAGATATAAAACCCCAATAAAAGAAGCACTAAATCTTTGTGTCTTGTTCCTATGTAGGAGAGGTAATGGGGCCTTTTGCATATCTGTACCCAGGGGCCCATTGTCTCATAATCCGCCCATGAAATCATGAACTGCCTTGTGAGGCCTAAGCACAGTAAATTCATGTAAGGAAACAGCTAATCCTCTTCATCCCTTAAGGAATATATGAGCTGACATGTAGAACACAAAGACCGGGAGAAGACATGGATGGAGTAGGAGATGGAGAGGTGTGGAGTGACACCATGTGCTCAACATGCATGTACGAGCAACCTGGACAAACACTGAGGATTATAAGGCCGGGAAAGGGGGAGTCCTTGTTCATCTGACCCCGGCTCTCTAACCCCCAGCCCCCGTTAAGCACTGTAAATGAGAGAAAGAGAAGCAATTAGAGAGGCAGTCACAGGGCAGGTAGGAGATCCCTGTGACCTTTCCTGGCTGGTATTTGACCTCTCACAGCCAGGGGGCCATGATGAATAAACATCCTGAACACTGAGAGAGTGTATTTGCTGACATGTTTCTCTCCACACTGAGAATGTAACACATGTTGTTATGTGCGGTGTGGATTCTGTTGTTTATCCTCCTCTATATGCTCACATTCTAAACTAGCACTTTATAGGTGGGCAGCTCTGCATTCCTTTATCGCAGAAATTACCTTTAATTACAATTCAGTCAATTAAGAGTTGAGTGTGTTTTGCATTTTGAAGGCAAAATGAGCAACCAAACATAGTTTACTTGCACTTGAACCAGCTGCTCTTAAAATGTTTTATGGCTCTGCTGCAAACCTTGACCTCAAACCTCAGTGACGTGAGTTTTGGTGCTTTGGCAGAAATCAGATATCAGACGCATACAGTATGAGCTTCTTCCAGAAGCAACCTGATTCTGTCAGTGAAAGCAAAACCACAGCTGGACCACACTGATGATCTGACTCTATGTTTTATCCATTATCCCCTCTCCTTAAACACACAAATGCACACAGGTCCTCTCGTCCTGCAGCCCATGAAAAGATGTGAATCTCATTTCCGTGTGTGAGCTGGAGCTGACTCTAAATCAGAACAAAGCAGCCATAAACTATGTCTGTGCCACTCAAACAACCAGATAACAGCTAATTCCTCATAAATGGCATTACCCTAATCTCCTGTAAAGCTATTCTTAGCATATATACTGCACCACTGGAGTGAGACGAAAGGAGAGACTGTGAGATGCCAGAAGATGGAGAGCCCCTGGGTTTTATTGTGTGGAGGCCTGCCAGACAGTATAGCTGGTTCAAGAGTGAAGGGCAGGGGGACAGAGAGATGAAAGGAAAGACCAGCGAGGGGTGAACAAAGACAAATGTACAGCAGATAGAGATGGAGTGATATATGAGGTGAGAAACTGTGGGAAAAGAGGAATAAATAGGAAGATACATTTAAAATCAACACAGGTGGAAAAATGTCAGTAATAAGGATTGATGGCTGGGACAAAATGATGTGAGTGGCCACTACTGGCTGCTCGTAAACATCATACTATATTTTCTGTCAGCACAAACATTGGCCCTTATGCCACTCCTTAGTAATTCTGTTTTTGTTCTCCATTCTGGTGGAAAGCAGCAGTCTGTAAACAATTTGTATGGCATTAAAGACATTTATGGAAAGCAATCCAATTCTGTGCGTCCATTCCAATTTTCTGAGCCCCCTAGTACTTGAAGCGGAGCCATAAAACTGAAGAGACAGGGTGTTTATTCTTCAGAATGCCAGGGAAGGAAAATACATCAGGCTCAGCAAAGGACTGTGAGATTTCCTGATGTGTGTGGTTTAAAAAGAATTCAAAAAAGAACGACTGTCATGTATCAGACCATGTGTTTATGATCCGGAGCTTTGATGAAGAATGGCAGAGTAATCTACCCAGTCAGGCAGACAGATGGGAGAAAGGCCCTTTTCTTGTCCAAGTCATTTGCATGAAACTCCAAGCTGTCAGATTCTTTCGGTGCCACAATGCGCCATCAAGCTGCAAATAACTGCACCGAGGACTATTTTTGTCTCCCTTCTCAGGTTTCCTGCTGGACTTCAAAGAGACCTGTAACTTGGAATTACTGCAGTTGAAAAACAGGAGGGCAGAAGCAGATAAACTAATTTCCTCGCCCAATTACGAGGCCCTGGTTATAGTGGAGGGACCTGGTTTAGCTGGTATGCGCTGTGCGGCTGGTTCACATTAACTGAGTTGACGAGCCCGTGCAAGTCGCAGGTCTGTCCTCCCCTGCGCGGAATCCCAATGGATGAAAGTCGGCCAAAGAGAGGAGGGAAAAATGTACCTTCTCAGTCCAGGGTAGTCTTGGTTTAGTGTTGTTATAGTCTTCACGGTGTGTGTGTGTGTGTGTGTGTGTGTGTGTGTGTGTGTGAGAGAGAGAGAGAGATGCATGTGTGTGGGCGGGGAGGACCTTGGATAAATAGAGCGCACACGCCTCTTCTGTGCGTAAACGCGTAGAGCGCTGGACCTGACTGCGACACAGAGCTCTCAGATTGGCTGTGAATTAATTAAAACAATTACATAGATTAATTAGCATATAAAAGAACCAATCATTTTCATTTAAATCACTTTTTATTGCGCACAATGGATAATGGAAACATCTGTCAAATGGAAATTAGTAACATTCCCTTATGGACTAACCAATGATCCATCTTTTGCTGCAAAGGGGACGCACAATCTTCCGTCAGTGGAAGCTGTTCCTGAGGATGCTTTGAACTTCAAGGATTTCTTCCAATATCAGAAAACAATTACTCTTGGATTCATCTTTGCGCATTGCGTAATTGGCAGGGAAATGCGCTTGTTCGCTAAACATAATGTTGGGACCAATCTCTACTGGAAGGCGTTTATCGCACCGTGTATGTTGTGAGCACAGCAGAAGCAAGGATGAGAAGGTTTAGCATGGTTTGGAAAGGTCAACATCAAATGTTGGTGGCGCTCTGCTGGCTGCTGTTGGTTGTGACGAGGAGCGGAGCAGGTGAGGACGGTGCGTCACCATCTGTTGTTGTTGATGCTCTTTCTCTGAATCACTTGAGTCATTCTGGCTGAACGATTAGGCAGACTGTTATGTGACACAGCTGCGTTAAATGTCCAAGAAATTGATGACCTGGTGACCACGGTTCTTAAATTGCAGGGGACATTTTATTTGCTTATTTTTTGCCTGTTCTAAAATGAAGTGAAGGCCATCCATACATGTAAATGAATAAATTTGATAGTATAGTTGGTTGTGTCTTGCCATCTGTAACCTGAGAGTAATAAAGCTGTCCAAAGGGGAAAGAGCAGTATTCTGTGTCACATCAGAGCAAGCAGCAGTGGCACAGCGGTCAGGGAAATTAAATATTCATAGCAAACACAATGAAGAGAACTTGGTCCATGATGTCAGAGCTGGAAAGTGCTTGTTCTTTTTTGAATGCCTCTCTGCCACCAGAAAGCACTGACCTGTGTTATATAATATACTCTGCTATATGATAAGACTCTAACAGACCCTCCATCACCCTTTGTGTCAGTTTCCAGATGTGTGGACCATGCCTGCAGTCCACCCATTGGAAACCTGGCGAGTGGCAGGACCCTCCTCACCCACTCAAGCTGCTGTGAGAACAGCTCCTCCCACCACGGCCCTTGCCCCCATCCTCCTGTGACTCCCCACCCCTGCCTCAAGGACACCCACCCATCTGCTCACATGACCGATGACCCGTTCTTGCATCCAGATACCTGGTGGGCATCAGGTGCAGGGTCCACCACACAGGAGCAGCAGGATGAGATCCGGTTGGACCTGGAAACACAGTTCTGTCTGTCCCACGTTGTTTTGGTGTTCAGGTCACCGCGGCCTGCTGCCATGGTCATCGAGCGCTCAGCTGACTTTGGAAAGACGTGGGAAACTCTTAAGCTCTTTGCACACAATTGCAGTGCGGAGTTTGGTTTGCCTGATGATTTTACTCAGCCAGGCTCGTTGTGTACATCTCGGTATACCAGTGCTACACCCTGCAGAGGGGGGGAGGTAAGAGAACATAATAATAACTTTATTTATACGGCACCTTTAAAAACAGAGTGCTTTGACAGGCAAAATATAAGACACGCTTAGAAGGCACTTTAATAACAGAAAGCTAAACAGTAAGGCCAAACAAAAGCAAGACTACACTGAGTTAAAGTTAAGATAGGGTTAAAACATGAAGACAAAACAAGCAAAAATGTCAATCCAGAACTGAAGAAGCTTCTTGGATGAGAGGCGAAATGTCTCCAAGAAGCACTTATGATTATCCTGACCTGGATGACTGAGAATCTTCACACACATCATGTCAATAGAACACATACAAATAGAAATAATAAAAGCTATAAAAAAGATGACATCACATAAAAGCAAGTCTAGAAAATTGGGTTTTCAGAAGTGGTTTTAAAGAAGTCACAGATTCTGTGATGCTTTATCTCCTCAGGCAGGTTGTTCAAGGTCACATTTAGATTTAAGCCTGAACTTTGTAAAGGACAGAAGGGCCCCACCTGAAATATGCACAAAGATGTACTACGACTAACAATTATTTAAATGTAAATTAATCTGTCAGTTATTTTCCTCAATAAATAACTTTGGCCTATAAAATGTCAGAAATGGTGTTTTACAAAGCCCAAGATGTCTTTAAATGTCTTGTTTTGTCCACAACCCAAAGATATTCAGTTTACTGTCACAGAGGAGTGAAGAAACCAGGGAGTATTTCCATTTAACGAGCTGCAATCTTAAATACCTAAATAGTTGACAACTAATCGATTAATTGATGGATCGTTGCAGCCCTACATGTAATGTATTATCTTCTAGAGGATCCATAATTTTGATTTGGTGCTGACTAGGTCTCTGTTCCTCCTCCCAGGTCATATTACGGACACTAGACCCCAACAGTGCTAAAGCACTGGATGCTTACAGTCCAGAGGCCCTCGCCCGCCTCACCCTCACTAACCTCCGCATCAGACTGCTAAAACCTCAGAGCTGTCCGGCACCTCCAAATCCCCCTGCAGAATGGACAAGCCACACAGCCTCAGCTCTGACTTCCTTATCCACCGCAGAAAGCCCAGACTCAGCACCTTATGCTATTTATACTTTACTAGCCAGAGGGACGTGCCTGTGCCATGGACATGCTGAGTATTGTGTACCACACAACAACAGCCAAGACACTAGACAGGACAGCAACATGGTGAGTGGCTTTTCCTGTATGTTGGCCTGTGTTCTATTACAGTCTTGTATAACACACATGTCAGGATGTTAGGTCCAGATGTTAAATGTACTTGTTGATGGAAAAATCGCCAGTTAAAGAGCTTTAAATAGCTCGATTTACTCTTTACACCACCTGCCTGGGTGTATTTTATAGCTGACTCCAGACAGCAGGTGTCTAACGTCTGCTCGTGTAGGTGAGGTAACTGAGCAGCTCCAGATGTGTTTTCCAGGTGTCCGGTAGGTGCCTGTGTACTCACCACACAGTGGGGGATCACTGTGAGAAGTGTGCTCTGCTCTACAATGATCGTCCCTGGAGGCCTGCCAACAGCAGCAGCGGGGAGTCCAACCCGTGCCAGAGTAAGTGACCACCAGCAGGACTGCACAACGCTCATCTTACTGACAGAGACAAAGCCAGAGATGAAGGGGAGATTTGCAATATATAAAATACTTTTTAAGGCTCTATATAGCCGAGTTTTAAATACATAATCAAGGCCCAAAGCATACAAACAAAAACGTATTAAGCTTTTTAAGAACTATTCAGAGATTTCCTCATACTGCCGGTCACATGAAGTCAGTGCACCTTTGGCTCTAAGTTGTCTGGGTGGTCTATACTCTTTAAATTTTGTTCTGTATGTCAGCACAGGTTGCAAATCATTTTGACAACAAAAATCTAACACAGACTTTGCCCATTACCCATGATCCCTGTTTGCTTTCTCTCTCCTCTCCATCCTGATGTCCTCACATTGTCTCTCTCTCGTCTGTCTGATCGCTGTGACTTCAGAGTGCCAGTGCCACGGTCACGCAGATAGCTGTCACTTCTCTCAGCGGGCATGGCTTTCTTCCGGCGGTACCAGTGGGGGCGTTTGTGATGACTGCAGACACAACACTGTCGGGCGCAGGTGCCAGCGCTGTCGCCACGGCTACCACCGCCACCCATCCCTGCCACTCAACTCCCCCCATGCCTGCACACGTAAGGGACTCAGAGCTGGCGTGAGATTGGCTCATGTGTTTTCAACCCATCAGAAAAGCAAAGTAAAAGGAAGTTTAATGACTGATTTGATCTTAGTGGAATAATTTGAAGTCAGGGAGGGCTGTGGGAAAAATGAAAAAGAACCATAATACAGCTCCACCTGCTGGAACATGTTTGTAAATTCATAATTTGACACCAAATGTTTCAGCAGCGTACACAACTGTATTTGTGTCTCTGCTTCTCAGGCTGCTGGTGTGATCCACAGGGCTCTTTGCCTCCTCGTGCTGGAGAGGAGGGACACTGGTGCCATCCTAGAAGCGGGCAGTGCCACTGCAAACCTGGTGTGGGCGGCACAAGCTGCAGCCACTGCCTGCCTGGTTATTGGGGTTTTGGAGAGGAGGGCTGTAAACCCTGTGTCTGCCCTCACAGCTGTGATCCAACCACTGGGCAGTGTCTAAGCAGGTTAGCCATATGCTTCACTCATGACCACATTCTTTACACATTTACACAGAAGCTAAAATTGATTGTTAACAGTGATCTCTCAATTCCACTTTTGCAGCTACTCACATAATCAAGTGTTCAATGTGCCCATTGGTGGAAAAATCCCTGATCTGGATCACATGTTCACAATAGAAGAAGATGTACAGTGGTCGAAGGAGCTTGCAGTCTCTGCTCTGCATTACACAGGTGAGTGTTGTAACAACTTACTGATGTGTTTCTAATTAAAGAGTAACTTCAGTATTTTTCAGCCTGGCCCTGTTTCCCATGTTTTTGTGTCTTAGTGACAAATGGGGACAACAATTTATGTACCATCACTAAAAGTGTTTGTTTTTGCCACTGACAGGCTCAAATTGTTATTCTGGTGTCTGACAAGATTATGGAAAGCATCCTTACAAAGACAGACCTTTTGTTTAAAAGTAAGATCCTTTTTGTTTAACCAGAAACCGCCCTGTAATTGCTATCACCAAACAGACCAGACTCCATTTAAATAAACAGTAATTTTAGCGTGTATAAATCCAGCATATTTTCACATCTTACTGAGTGAATTAAGGGGTTATTTTAACAAAACCAGAGTTGGTGATTGTTGGCACAGTGGAAAGAAGAACTGAGATGGCTTTTGTGGGTTTTACTTTGTTCCCGCAAGCTTTGAATGATGTGTGTTTTACAATGATAAAATTACCATTTATTTAAATGCAGCCTGTTTTGCCACTGCCAGCTGCACCCTTTCCACAATACTTGACCAACTTCAAAAATTGTTGTTCCCATTTGTCACTTAAACACAAAACATGGGAAATTATGGTCCAGATTGAAAAATACTCAAGTTACCCTTTAACTGTGATGTTCATCTGCATTGTAGGGCTTAAAAATTGTGGAATGATAGTGTTTCATATTGTGTAATTATGGAGATAAAAGTGGATCAGAGCATAACTTAATGTCTGCACACAGGAAAGTGTAGCTGTAAGGAGAGAAAGCTGAGAAGTGCGTCTGACCTCTGTAAGACCAAACATGATTATGGTAAGAAAAAATATATATAACCATTATATGCTAATTGTATGATTGATTAAAATCTACTATACTTGCTTCAAAATGTCTCTTCAGTCTTCTGTTTTTCTCTGCGGTCCATGACAGTGATCAAAGCCAGTGTGCTGTCTGCTCATGACAAAGGCAGTCATGCGGAAGTGCAGGTCAAAGTTCGCAAGGTTCTTCAATCAGGCCAAGTGGCGCTCTCCTTGGGGACCATCAGCATCTATCCTCTGTCCTGGACCAGCCGTGGCTGCACCTGTCCTATCCTTAACCCAGGTAAGATAAGGCCCAAACATGACAAAGAAAAGGAATATGTGATATACGTTAAACACAGGAATGTTCAGTTCGTGGTTTTGTTTAAGAGACTTTTATCATGAAAAGATGAGTATTCAAGAGGACCAAACAGATAATTTGTTTTTAGATTGAATTAAATAACGTCTTACCCTTCACACCAGGTATGGAGTACCTGCTGGCAGGCCCAGAGGAGGCCAGGACAGGCCGTCTGCTGGTTACCATGCAGAGTGTGGTGGTCCCATGGACACCCCGACTTGGTCTTCTTGTATCAGAGGGCCTGAGGAATGGATGTCCATGAACCATATGATCCAAGGAAAGGCAGGGCAGACTTAAGAGGATTTCACAAGGCAGTTTGAGTCAGTGGACAATTCAGAAAGGGGACTGAAAAATCACCGGACAACATGCCCTGTCACCAGGAAGAAATAATCCACAAGTCAAACTCATGATCAGTCTGGGTCACAATATTGAAGGAAGGTACTCACAATGTGTGAGCGCTCGACACAAAATAAAGACTGAAATAAATACCTGGATGTGTTACGATCTGAGTGAAGAAATCTCTGATTCAATGTTTTATCTCCTCTTTCTGTTGTACAAAAGATTACGGTAGCCGTAGCTATATAAAATTATGCTATGGGCAAAACTTTTGAGTTTTAGCTCTCTGAATGTCCAACTGGGTTTCCTTAAGTCCCATTTTGCTTATTGTTACTTCACTGGGATGTTTGAGTTTCACTATGCCGAGTTATATGGAAATTTAAACTTCCAGGGTCCAAACACTGAGAATGGACCTTTTTTTTAGTGAGAGACATATTGTGTACAGCAGTTAAAACTTTGAGGCACAAAAATGTGAATATTTGTAGATTTTGGATTTTTCCATGAAGGAAAAAGAGTAGATATAATTTTGAACATATTTAATTTTTGAGGTAACTGAACTGTTTTGTGGACACAAAAAGACAACTTATTACACCTAGCAGAGCGTTTTTGTGTCATAAAACATATCTGAAAGGGTTTTTTTAAATTATAAAAATTAAAAAAATAACATAACTTTTCTTATGGCTAGTAAATATAACACATCTTGAAAGCTCAACCTGTATAATTCAGATTGAATGAAATGCTATGAAACTATAATGTTACCAATACAAAGGCAATGTAATGAGATAAGTGAAGAATGTAAAATATGCCAGTGTGGTTCTGACATGATACACACGGTTGCACGTTTATCTTCTCAACCTGTAAATCTTCTCAGCAATCTCAGTGACAAAAAGCTCACGTCCACGCCCACGAGTTTGAACATGCAAAAAAGAAAATCGCTGTGTGGTGCTGTGTTTGACTTTAAAGGAACAAAAAGAAAGATGTAATTTAAACTGTTCAATGATTATTTTAATTTGGACACATTTGAGACAAACCCATCAAGTCTTTTAAGGCCTGAATGTCACTGAATGGTGATCACAGCATCCAAGTGGAGACTCTCTAGACAGTGTAAAGACAATGAAACATTTATGCAGTGACAGTTAAAGGTGACACACCACTTTGGTCTAGGCCAGATACAGTGTCGATTAAACATGATGACCACTGTTCATACAGCACCGGATGTAGATAGAGATGGAGACTGTGACGTTTCTACAAGATGTCGACAAACAGCTAAAAACATCTCTTGATGTAATGTTTACTGAACAGAAACTGTAACCATTAGGACTGGGTATCATTTAGAAAATTACTGTACCCATACCAGTACCTTTAAAGTTATACCGATACCACTAGAGCACCTCATTCGACTGTCAAATACACCGCACTCGACTTCACCACACCACAGACTGTATAGGTTGTAGCTGCTGTGGTAGTGGGCCAATCACACATTGCATTAAATTGAAGAACTCTTGCAGCGATTGGCTGTGAGCAACACTCCACGAATAGTCATTTTTCCCTGATCTGGGTTAAAAAAAATATCGAGTGCAGGTATCATTTGACTGGAGAAGTTTCAATAGTACTTGGTACTGTGTTATTTTGGTCACTAGCTTACAAGTATCTCGTACTGATACCCAGCCCCACAGTAACCTTGGTTTCTTACCAATTACCTTTGTTTGGTCTCTCAAGTGATGAAAGCAAAAGGGATGAAACTGTTAAATTGCCCAAATCAATAAATCTACTGATTACTGCTTAGATTTCTGTCAAATTGATTAGTAATAAATCAGTGTTAAGTGGTATTCCTGACCAGCCGACATTAACAGAGACAACACACATAATGAAGCTCTTCTGATTGAGAACACGCAAATTAAATTTCTATTGCATATACAGTGAGTCTTTCAGCCAATGTCCCTGCAGCGAGTGGCTCGGCCTGCTGTCATCAAATCATATTATTCAATGATTTTCTGAGCGCTCAGCAAACAAAGCAGCCTATATGTCTGTACATACGCTACATTTCTCAGCATTCACAAAGTCCTGCTCTGATGTAAATATCACCCGTCAGTGTCAGAGCTGTGTCAGTGAGCTCCTCTCTGCAGGCTTAGACAGGAGGAGAGACCGAACACAGCTCCTCATGGAGAGTCAGTTATGCTGGGCAGTGCTTGCACACAGAGAAGCCTGAATGACAACTGATGGACCTTAGCTGGCAGTCTGGTTGTCTGTCGGCGCTGTGCTGTCAGATGAGGCAGCAGACTCGGATGTTGAAGTGGCAGGGGTAGAGTCAGTTTCAGGAGGTGAGGCAGAGCCCTCAGGCGGGGCGGTGGAGACAGATCCAGAGCCGGACTCTGCTTGGGAGGAGCTTTCTTTATCCTCCTCCTGAGGATAGAGCTCAGGGTACCTCTGCATGCACTCCTGCATGCCACGGAACTGGTCGATGCACTCGGAGCCCTTCACCTCTTCCTTACTGTAGTGGAAGCAGGAAAAGGCATCCTTGAACTGAGAGCCGCACGGTCCACTGGCCATGCCGCCCAGACACGGGCAGTTCCAGTTGATGTCACCATTTGGGAGGATCAGACCTAAAGAAACAGAGAAGCAGCAAAACCAAGTTAGTAGAAAACCTTTACGAGGTGTTTGGAGGTCAGGTCCACTAGAGTGACTCACCCTGCTCCTCATAAGGATCATTGGGGTCATCTGCAATGAGCTCAGCATTGCTGGGTGCCTCATGGTCCTCCTTGGTCACAAAGATGATGCGATCTTTACCTATAAGACAAAAACACAAACAACATCACAGGTTAACATAAAGAAAAGACCTGGAGGAGTAAAGCTGTACTGTGTGGTTGATGGCGACTCTTAAAGGACCAGTATGCCACCATCTTTGACTTGAGTTAACCTGCTCTGCCGTTTGGTAGCCCTGACAGTAACGTCACACCACCACGATCAGACATGACGTTTCACTCAGTTTGTAACTTACGTATGAACTGACGACAGCGACATGTGCATCACGTCATTACAAAGCCAGCCCCTATTATAAACCTCTCTGTACTGTTCCCAGAGCCTTACTCGCAGCTAGCCACGAAGCTAACCTGCTGTGATCTGCGGTAAGTCGACGCTGTGTCTGGAAAGTTAGCCTAGCATGGTGGCTCGCTCGGTGACATTGCCCCGCCGCTGAGTGCAAATGAATGAAAGGAGAGTGTAGTTACCCTCCTGCCTGCAGTACGACATGTCTGCCGCTGTTCGAGTCCGTCGAGTCTCGCCGTCTGTGGTAAGAAATGACCGGTGTGACAGGAATTACTTAACAACTGCAGGGATCTCATTTGACAAGCCACCCGGCGTCCGACAGCCTCTGACCTGGGTCACATGTCGGCGCACGATAATGACGTCACCCGGTCTTTTTGAAAAGATACATACAATTAATAAATAAATATAACCCAAAAAAAATATAAAAATATTTAAAATTATTAATTTGAATAATATATAAATATAATAACAAACAAAGAAACAAATAACAAGTCTTTTTCTTTTTTTAATTTCTTTATAGATATAATAATAAAAAAAAAATCAAGTTGTTGGAAAATTATGCAATTTTTGGGCTGTTTGTTTGTTTACTTTGATGTCATTGTCTTGAAATAGGCCTATTGTTATTCATACTCTTCACATACACTTGTCATCTCTACGTGGACTTTTCTACATGTTTTGTCATTAATGATTTTTTTGTACATGCTCATTTTGTCAATAAAAACAAAAGGGTATACCTTAAAAATGTTGCATCAAATCTATCCAGCAACAAAGAAGACACTGGAGAGATTTAGGATAGATGTTGAATATTCTTGTAGCCCACTTTATGTCATTTGTTTTATTCCCGTATGTGTACCAGGATATTTTGGGTGGATGTTCAACATTATTTAACATGGAAAAGTGGACAGACAATTCAATTGTAGGATAGAGATATTTTGCTGTAATTTAAAGGTAATGAGGTGGGAAAATGTAATTCTATTATTGATATATAAAATTCCACATTCACAAGGCCCCAAACAACTCAGAGACTCTTTATCTGATGACATAGTTTCTCTAGATGGCATTGCTCTGGCCCCTGCCACTACCGTAAGAAACCTCGGAGTAACATTTGATCAAGATTTGTCTTTTAATTCTCATTTAATGCACCGTTGTTTTTTCATCAGAAATCAGTAAAATTAGGCCTATTAAAATAAAAGATGCAGAAGAAAATTGGTCCACGCTACAAGACATTTATATTGTAACTTCATTATCAGGTAGCTCTAGTAAGTCCTTAAAAACTCTCCAGCTAATTCAGAATGCAGCAGCACGTGTACTAACAGGAACTAAGAAACGAGATCATATTTCTCCTGTTTTAGCTTCTCTGCACTGGCTCCCTGTAAAATCCAGAATTGAATTTAAAATCCTACTGTTAACTTATAAAGCTCTAAATGGTCAAGCTCCATCATATCTTAGAGAGCAATCAGAGGACAGTTTTTGTTTTTATCTGCTCCACTCCCTGAGAACGAGGTGATTAATCACTGGTCCCTGACAAAGTCTCCAGAGTAGATCAGGAGCCAGAGCCTTTAGCTATCAGGCTCCTCTCCTGTGGAATCATCTTCCTGTTACGGTCCGGGAGGCAGACACCGACATTTAAGACTAGACTTAAGACTTTCCTCTTTGATAAAGCATAGTTAGGGCTGGCTCAGGCTTGCCCTGTACCAGCCCCTAGTTAGGCTGACTTAGGCCTAGTCTGCCGGAGGACCCCCCTATAATACACCGGGCACCTTCTCTCCTTCTCTCTCTCTCTCTCTCTGATCCTATAACTGCATCTAGCTAAGCCATTCTGGATGTCATAGTCTCAGGTTCTTCTCCGGAGCCTTGTGCTCCACTGTCTCTCAGATTAACTCTATTCACAGCGGTGCCTGGACAGCGTGACGTGTGTGGTTGCTGCTGCCGTGGTCCCGCCAGATGCCTGATAGCTGCTGTGCTGGCACATACAGTTACATTAGTCATTAGTCTACTTCTTCTGTTATTATACTATATGTAAGCTCATTTTCACATGTATACTGCCAGGTATTAATACATACTTTAAAACATCAAGTTATAGATCAAAGAACTATAACTATAATATTATTACTTCCATTAATGTTGTTATAAGATACTGTCATTACCTGCATATCTCTCTCTCTCTCTCTCTCTTGTTGCTGGATTACTGTTATTGTTAGCATGTTGATCTGTATGACATCTATTTTCAGCCCTGTCCGTCCTGGAAGAGGGATCCAGCTGTAACTCTTCCTGAGGTTTCTACTGTTTTTCCCCATGTTAAAGGGGTTATTCTTTAGTTTTTCCTTATCCTGTAGTGAGAACATGTCTTAAGGACACAAGTAGATAGGAATCAAAACACAATGTCAAGTTTGTTGAAAAAAAAATTGTTTTTTTAATATTGGGCTTTATAAATAAAATTGATTGATTGAATTGATTGACAAGAAGAGACTACAACTGGATTTCCCGACTTTTATATCAGGCAGCACATCTGGGAATCACAAAAAGTGATGACACACAGACAAACACTTTCCTTGTGTACAGAGACAGAGGACAAACACTGTGTTTCTTAAATACAGAAATCAGTAAATAAATATTAAAATAAATAAGCAGAAGAAAATGACTACAAGACATTTATAGATATTCTTAGATTATTTTTTATAAAAGTAAAATCAAAAGTTAGTGAATCATTTTAAATAATCTGAATTTGCAAATAAATGTAACAATAATCTGCCATTTTTATTTTGACTTATCAAGTTTCCTTCTGTTTTCAGCTCTGTTGCAGTCACATCACCTTGTGAGTCATGATAAAGCCCTTGAAATGATCTCTGTACCTCTCTCGACCAAAGCAATCAGAGGACAGTTTTTTTGTTTTTGTCTGCTCCATCCCTGAGGAGGTGATTAATTTCTACCTCACTGGTGCGCATGACAAACTACAGATAATAACCAAGCTCACACGTCCTACAGTCTCAGAGCTACAAGGCCCCAGCTAGCAGATGGAAAAGTTAACTTGGGGACAAAATGGTTAACGACAAAGCAAGTTGAGGGAAAAAAAATCATTAAAAAAACTATTCTTACTGATCACCCTAGTAAATATCCGTCAGTGCACTGCCTCTTAACTTATGTTTGGTGACATTCAATCTGCAGATTATAGGATATATAGAAATATTTAATAGTCATAGTCAGTCAGGTGACTGGACTTCTGATTGGTCATGAAGTGATTTCTATTCTATCCTTGTTTCATTGTCACAATAAAGCTCTATTACGCAACATCTAATGTAATGAGAGAAGACTGCTGATAGTGATGTGCTGGCACATACAGTTACAACAGCAAAATCTCCCCTTGTATTTTACTCTTTACTATGGGATGTAAGCTCATTTTAAACCTCACACAGTGACCTCTAGTGGAAGGTAAGTCATTAAAAGCACACAAACTGAATTAAACTACAATCAAGTTATAGATCAAAGCTTGATGGACATAAACTTGTCTCAACTCTAGAGGCTATTATCAAACTGACAGCCTTAGGAAGTTCATAACTATGTCAAAGCTTGTTGCTGGAAGTTCGTCTTATTGCCCTTTAGCAGAGGGAGGTGGACAAAAACATATTTTCAGCCCTGTCCTTTTGTGCCAAATCCAGCTGTAACTTTTTAATAATGTGCCCTAAGACCACTGTTATGCCATGTTGTTATTCTTTATAATTTGACCCACAAATAGTATCCTGTAGTGGTCACAGAACATGCAAGGACACAAGTAGACAATAGGAATCAAAACACAATGTCAAGTTTGTTGGAAAAAAAAATCCTGTTTTTTTTAATAACACAATTATGTCTGTTACATAAAGTAAAAACCAAAATGAAACCCCCTTTCGTCCCTATCAAACCCACCCTCATCCCGACCATCTCGGCAGTATTTTGTGCAGCGATTCAGTCTGGGAATAAAAGAGCATGATGACACACAGACAAACACTTTCCTTTGAGGACCCAGAGACAGAGGACAAACACTGTGCCCTACATAAGACCAGAGTGAATATAAACATAGTCCATCATTTAAAATATCAAAATAAGGGTAAATAAAAACCACCAACAGCTTCTCTGAGATTACCAGAAACCTTATCAGGAGTACAAGCATTTTTTATTCATACTTTTTACATCCTTACCATAGGGCCCCCAGAAACCTCAAGCGTGATTGCTACCTGTGATGAACATGACATGGCTTTCTTTCGGCTCCCCCAAAATGTCCAGGCAGTGCTTCCAGCTCAAAATAAGCACTAACACATTGTCGCTGTCTTAGTGTTCCTTGAACATGCTGCAATGAACAATGCCTGAGGTAAGTCAGAGACAGCACCCCACACGTGTGTGCTTTTAGGCATTCTTCAGCTGATGAGACAGTCAGTGGGGATTTAGGCAGCCTGCAGAGAGATGGGTAATAGCTATTGGAGTAGAAGGACTGATGACACACAATACTATGCTCAGCGCTGGGAGTAACCGAAACAGTTTTCTCAGCATTGTCATGCTAGAGAGGTAATGGTGGAAAACACAGGCGGTGGAGAAAATTACCTATCCCAGCTGCAAAATGTAGTGATTGTGCGAATTGCAAAAAAAATGCAAAATAAAAAACATGATAAGGGGATGAATGCTTTGTGTCTGATGTGTGTCAGAAGGTTGGTATTTTCTAGAAGAGCAGCGCTCCCATGCTGCCGACTTCACTCTGCTCCTTTACAAAGATTTCAAAGTACTGGTAGATGATGGTCACAGCCAAGAGAATTCCTGTACCCGAACCAATGGCACCCAGGAAGTCAGCCATGACAGACAGCCCTCCTATGCAGAGGCCACCGAAGGCAGCAGCTGTGGGGATGTACCTGTGAATCGTAAATCCATTATTAATACATAAAAATTCTGAAGAACAACTTTCCATATGCTGCAAATAACAAACATGAATCCTGTTTGCAAGTTTGCTTTGTACCTGTTAAGCTCATGCACCATAGAGGTCTCCCTATGTCCCCTCATTACCATCTGTTGCTCCTTCAGCTGCTTCGCCACCTGACACATGAAGTGATATGCGTGGGTTAATTTTACGTGGGACTGACACAAAGCAAGTGGCAAATGCTTGCATAAACACAGACTTACATCTTTGGCAGAGGATCCTGAAACCTCAATCCAGGTCTTGGAGAAGAAGGCGCAGGAGCCAAGCATGAAGACAATGTAGATAACAGCATGAACCGGGTCGTCCAGGACAGAACCAAACGACTCTGGAGGTGATAGGTAGTAGCAGAGACCGCCCACTGGGTAGGCCCGAGCTGGTCCACCAGTCGAGGTGTCCTAAAAAGAAAAAGATTTTGTAAGTCAGATGCTGCATTTCTTTGACTAACTAAGGCCCCATCTACATGTGCACAGATATGTTTGAAAACAGAGAGTGGAAAGAAAATGTTCACATGTCCAGGACATCACTTGTATCTTTGAGTGAGATTCCTCATCCTTAAATTGAAGGGGAATAAACAGTGTCGACATCTTCACTAGGTGTTTTAAAAAACGTTAGCCTGTATACTTAACAATCAGTGCGACAAGTAGAGACTGTGGAAGACAGCTATCATTGGCAAGTGTTTGAAGTCATTTTTGTGTTCAAAAATATCTGTATATGTGTAGACAGGGCCTAATACACAAGAGATGGCACCTGACTGTACCCTCTTCAGGCAAATCAAGATTCCTTGATACAGTGTTCTGATCTCTAAACATGTTCCAAGGACTGACACTTGATGTGCTGGAGGCCAAACATCCATTATATATACTTACAGACCAGGTTCCCAGGAGGTTGACGAGGAAGTTTCCACTGAAACGCGTTGAGAGCATCTGAGATATTACGTAGAGATTGGAGACCAGGGCAGACTGCAGGATGATGGGGATGTTGGACGTGTAGAACAGTTTGATGGGGTAGGTGTTGTACTGACCACGGTAGCGTGCTGACTTGATGGGCAGGTCCACCCTGAAGCCCTGGTGATGTAACAACGTGTGGCAATCAGTAAGCAGATATTTGTTTCAAAACATGTCGTCCTTCAGTGCAATAAAAGCATGTAAGACACTAGAATGTCTTAAGTTGCTGTTGCAAGCTCACCTGGAAGTATATTACCACTGCAAACACGAAGACGGTGGCGATGAGGTTCATGAGGTTAGGCAGGTTTTGTCTGTAGAAGGCCTCTCTCAGGGCACGCACCTTGTCTGTGCGGGTGGCCAGGAGATGAAAGAGAGCAATGATGGCTCCCTCAAACTCAGTACCTGGGTAAACAACGGGAGTCACAGGGTTAGCCATTACAATACACATAAAGATTTATTTCCTTTTTCATCACTCAGCTTTAAAAATGTACACGTCCCCAGTGCCCATACCTCTGCCTGTGTTGACAGTGGTGGGGCTGAATGCCTTCCACACGATTGTCTCACAGATGTTAGTTGCAATGAAGAGAGAGATACCCGAGCCCAGACCATAGCCCTTCTGGAGCAGCTCATCCAGCAGCAAGACAATAAGACCTGCAACGAAGAGCTGAAGAAATGGACAGGAGGTTTGTAAAGATCCGATTCAAGCAGACCAAAAGCTGTTTGAAATAGCTGTGCACAACAAACACTAATGACAGTCCAAATGAACCTGTCAGCATTTGAATTTTCTGATTTTTGCCTATCTCACGAAGGGAGATGATTAGAACCTCATCTTTATTGTCTGCTTGCCACAAGAAAATAATGTCTAACATGGTTTACATTCATTCTCTAAGTGCTTCACACATTTAAACCAGGCTGACAGACTGCTATAAAGGATGTGAGTTAAATATTTTGACTGACAAATGTTATTTTAGCAGGAGATTGTTTTTTCTATTGTTAATAAAATCCTGAATGAAAGAAAGAAGAAACTATTTCAGACAGAGAGCCTACACCTTGGAAATATACTGTCTCTGCTTCTACATCCACATTTCCACATATCATGCTGGACAGCAGCACAGAGAGTTGTTATTAACCTGGATGATGATGAGCAAGCATATCCCAGCACCCATCTCTGAAGGGTCTCCATACATGCCAGTCATAACATATACAATGGCCTGTCCAATGGTGATGATCATTCCAAACACTGCAGAGAGACAGAGAAAAATGATTTGCAATTGGCAGGCTTGCAGGGACAGCTACTACTGATGTTACTGAACAGTGTATTGTGTCTGCTATCTTCAAAGCAAATAAACAACCTTCATGTTTTCAAAAGGTACTTGACAGGCTCTAAAGATAGCATATGCGGCAAGTAGTAGACCTACATTTCTGAGCTCCGTTGAAGAGGGCTCTGTCCTTGGGAGTGTCTCCCACCTCAATGATCTTGGCACCAGCCAGCAGCTGCATAATAAGGCCTGAGGTGACAATGGGTGAGATACCCAGCTCCATCAGAGTACCTGGAGGTGAACAGCATTAGTGTCACTTTAAGTCTCAGTTAGTACAACAAAAGCAGCAGCATCAGAAACAAAGCACACAGGCCTACATCTGTTGACCTTTGACTCATCACATCTGATAACAAGATTATGTCAGGTCTGATAACAACACTGAAATTAGATTATTTCTACTTGTTGGAGCTGCACAAGACACAAAGAACCATATGATTAACCCTGTTTAACAAATACAACTCAAGCACCTCTGTTGGAAGCCAAGATTACTCTCATCCAGTAGAAGGGATCTGCTGAATCTGAAGACATGATGCCGAAGAGAGGAATCTGAATCAAGAAAAAAAAGATATAAAACACTGTCACAAACCACTATCACCACTAAATAAACAGCAGGTTGGTTGACATCAACAGATACTAACCTGGCAGCACACCAGAAAGATGAATAGCGTGATGGCGGTCCATAGTACTTTTTCCCTGAACTGAATCTGTGAGGATTAAAAAAATGAGCAGAAGTTAGTCATATCCACTCATACATGCACAGTGCTGACATAATGCAACTGATGTTAAAAATGACCTGAACGTACCTTTCTTTCTGGTTTCTGAATTTCTGGCAAGACCGCACAGAACGGCTTGATGACCTCCAAAAATTTAACTGCAGACAGACATTATCAAGTTAAAACACATAAGAGACATTGCATTGACACCACACTTATTTGAGTCATCTTGAGTTGATGCAGATCTTCTTAAACAAGGTTACTGTAGATGCTACGTCAGCACTACCAACAGGCTAAACAGCTGCCAGCGGTCAACTGGCCAATGCAGCAACAAGCTGTATTACCTCAGCAATATCTATGCAGAGACAAAAAATAAATAAATAAGCTTGAGCAAGGTTGACAGTAACTTGTATCTGGTGTGTAACGCTGGTCATTTAGCAGCGCCTGGCTACTGAGTGTTTCCTCTTATGGCTGATCAGCTGTGTCAATCACTGAAATTGACTTTGACAGCAGGCGATTTAACACATGCCACTGAATTATCCTCTGATACTCCACTAGTCAATTTGACATTGCAAACCTTTCAACATGCTCATTTAAAAAAGGAGAAGAAGCCAGTATCAGCTTGTCTTTACAGTAAACTACCCTGGTTACACAGCACAGACAGCTAGCATGATGCTAACTAGCTACAATCACAAAACGAGTGTGCAGTGAATCACAAAAAGAGGAAGCACCGATTTAAAAGACGAAGGCAAGATGTCAAAAACTGGCTCCGACTGTCAGCTAAATGCTACTACACCCCAGCGAGACATAATTTAATTAAAATAAAAGCTAGCTCCAGTTGTAAGCTAGCTACAACTTGCCACCTAGCGTTAACCTATCCAAGGTTAGCCAATTAGCTTGCCGACGAACGCTTTATATCCGCTATTGTTTAAGATAAAAAAAAAAAAAGACAGCAGGTATATTCCACCACCCTGAACACGTGTATACAAGTGAAGAATGTCACGTACTCCCCATGGTGTCCTTAGGCCGACTCCTGCCGTGTTACTGGTACCAGTTTGAGTGCTCAGCGGAGTCAGTGTGGCTCCATCCAGCCGCTCCGTAAGAAAAGAGAGAGCAGTAGAGACACGTCACCAGACAAGCCGCTAACACACGTCACTACTCTGAGACACACAGAGCCGTCACCCTGCTACTGCAGCCAGGCCCTGCACCGTCCTGACCATGAGGACACCTTGTTTAAACAAATAAATAAACACAGTCAACCTGGAAAACGCACGATTTTAATCTTTAACACTTATAATGCAGCCTCCTGAAACAAAGAGCTCTCCCATCCTGCAGAGGACGCCCTACTGCAGACGGATCAGTGTAAACACCCCTCCACACTGGAGCAAGAGCCCTTGAAAGACCTGTGAGCCTTGGATGCACCGATACAGCATGAATTAGTTGGGTACTGCACCAGGCCAGGAAAGGATGAAGACAAGAGAAAACTGAGTGCTGAAAAACTAACGGAAGACAGCTGCTACTTAACTGTCATAAAGTAACCACCAGTGGCCAGTCAATCTTCAATCTCATCATGCATGTGTTATAAGTTATTACGTAGGGTACTGCTCTATAGGGGGTTGAAATGAGCTCTCCAAGTGGGTGTGGACACAACAGACTTTTTTAAACAATCTTTTATATTGAGATTTTAAACATTAAACATGAACAGTAACACTTCAACAAAGGAAATAAGCATAATATGGGCAAGAAAAAATAAAGTAAAATAAAAGAAAATAAGTAATTTAAATAATAAAAAAAATAATAATAATAAAAGTGCATAAATTAAAAAAAGAAAAAGTAACACAGAATTGTAATCACAGCAGTGCATAATATGCAAAAGCTTCAAATTATTAAAAATCTTATATGTCTATGTAAGGGCTCCACAACACAACCGAAAATTAATTACTTTTTCTTTTGTATTATTTATTTATTTATTTATTTATTTATCTATCTATCTAATCTCAGTTTTGTATAGTCATGCTGCTACACAATCAGGGCGACAAAATCTATTGTTTGTCCATATGCAGGTCACCTGCTAGAATAGATGAAAAGCAGAGATGTAACTGATGAGTATGGTATGATTATTCAAAACAAACAAACACACCAAACAAACAAAATCTCCTCCACAACTGCAAATATGCAGTGGTGGAATGTAACCAGGCTGAGTCAAGTATTGTAATATTATATACTATACTTATATAATAAGTATTTAAAAACAGTTTTGAAGAGGTACTGCCAATATGTTTGTGTATTTCCACTTTGCCTCTTTCGACTTCTTTTTAAAGACATCTAATATATAATATGTCCACTTTTAAGATGATAGGATCTCCACTATTTTGTGCAGTTTTAAAGTTATCAGCTTACCGATTTAAAATATAATGCATTTGTACTAGCCTACCAATAAAAACATTTGTGAAGGAGGGCTGGGTAGTATGGAGAAAATCAAGTATCACAATGTTTTTGACCAAATACCTCAGTATCAGTAATGCAGCAGTATTGCAGGGCTTACTATTTGTGCTTTCACAAAATATTTATACAATGAGATTTTAGATAAATAATCATCACTTATGTGTATGTAATGATGAAGTGTTAAACAACAGAACAGCTAAATGGTAACTGGTAAATTCAGAAAATTACATTGTTGTAATCCAGCTTTAAAACAGGAAAACACAACACTTATGATATTATGATTTATAGACAAGTCTGGTATCACAATACTGATAAAATATTGCTATATTGCCAAGCCCTAGCCTGAGGCACTCTCAGTAATTTCTCATATTATCGTTTCTCTTGAGATGTTCTCACCACTAGAGCTCAGTGTTGTTCCAGTGGTGATATTTAGCCATGCGAGTCATTGTGTGTGTGTGTGTGTGTGTGTGTGTGTGTGTGTGTGTGTGTGTCCTTGTTGGTGTTGGTGTGAATACACAATGTTAAGTGGAAATCTATCAGATGCAGAGAAACAAAAGAAAAATAAATGACTTTGAATGATGTAGATCTAGGGAAGAAATGCTGTGTGTGTGTGTGTGTGTGTGTTTTCCACTGAGCCATAATAATCAAACAGCACGATGTTGACTGGAGCTTTCAGCCATCTGTACATCTGATCAGTCTAAACTCTCTTCTGGACCTACTATCATCTATTACTTGATTTGTTTTTCAGCAGAAACACACACACACACACACACACACACACACACACACACACACACAGAGGTGAGGATGACACAAACTCCCTCCAGTCTCTGCTTTTATATTCAGAATCTACTGTACAATTATTCCTGTCAGTCATGGAAAGACTTCAGCTTTGATATGTTAAACAGAAGTTATTATTAGCTGGTGGGAATCTATTTTTGAATGCCTCACACTTATGTTGTAATGAAGACAGAGCTGTCCAGATATCACCACTTAATCTGCAGCGCTTTAATGATCTGAAAAAGATAATACACATTGTGCAATCAGCCCCTCAGCGCCAGATGATGCAGATAGTCTGTTGCAAGGCACAAAAAAATAAGTTGTACAGAAAAAAATCCATGGAAACATGAATACTTATCCAATGTTTTGATGACTTATGTTTCCTAGACGTTGCGGCTGTTCCCGTGGAGGACATTGTGTCTGTCTGCAACATTCAATTGTGTAATAGATGAAACCCTGAGCCACTGAGATAGACCCAGGACCACACTATTTATATTCTGAATTTGCATAGAGACAAACAAAAGCAAGAGGACATGTTGTGCCTCAGGTTCAGGTGCTTAAAGACAGAACTAACCTGGATTACTCTGTTCCTATGCAGGAACATTTATATCCTTCAAATTAAATGTAAAATGATTTCTATGGAGCTTTATCCCTATCTTTATTTAAGAGAGTGGTCTATCAGTTTGAGAGCATTATTTATTGATTTCACGTTCAAAAACCCTGCCCTCGCACTCAAATAGCCTCTGCTTGCACTTGGATCTACTCTGTTTCTGCTCAAACTGTGTGCTCGCACTCAGATACCATGTTGCACGTACTCAGATACCATTTGCTTGCACAGATTTCCTGCTCAAGCTTCGGCTTTTCTCCTGGTGCTCAAACTGTTTCTGTGCACTTGGGGAATTCCTGCTCTCAGGTTTCTGCCCTGCTCTTGGATTTTTTTGTGTAACAACCCTGTCAAAATCCCCCAACTAATAGAATGCAAGATTTACTGTTGACCAATGAAATGATCCCTGCCTCCTTATGGGCGCACTCGCCTTAGTTTTAGAGCGTCCCGGCCAGGCGGGTACTCTTTAACCGGGTTCATCCACTCCCACCCTCTTCCCCTGTCAGGAGTTATTTTTCAACAGTCACCGGCTCACTATTATCCCTTACATATATATATATATATACAGTACAGGCCAGAAGTTTGGACACACCTTCTCATTCAATGCGTTTTCTTTATTTTCATGACTATTTACATTGTAGATTCTCACTGAAGGCATCAAAACGATGAATGAACACATGTGGAGTTATGTACTTAACAAAAAAAGGTGAATTAACTGAAAACATGTTTTATATTCTAGTTTCTTCAAAATAGCCACCCTTTGCTCTGATTACTGCTTTGCACACTCTTGGCATTCTCTCCATGAGCTTCAAGAGGTAGTCACCTGAAATGGTTTTCCAACAGTCTTGAAGGAGTTCCCAGAGGTGTTTAGCACTTGTTGGCCCCTTTGCCTTCACTCTGCGGTCCAGCTCACCCCAAACCATCTCGATTGGGTTCAGGTCCGGTGACTGTGGAGGCCAGGTCATCTGCTGCAGCACTCCATCACTCTCCTTCTTGGTCAAATAGCCCTTACACAGCCTGGAGGTGTGTTTGGGGTCATTGTCCTGTTGAAAAATAAATGATCGTCCAACTAAACGCAAACCGGATGGGATGGCCTGTCGCGCAGGATGCTGTGGTAGCCATGCTGGTTCAGTGTGCCTTCAATTTTGAATAAATCCCCAACAGTGTCACCAGCAAAACACCCCCACACCATCACACCTCCTCCTCCATGCTTCACAGTGGGAACCAGGCATGTGGAATCCATCCATTCACCTTTTCTGCGTCTCACAAAGACACGGCGGTTGGAACCAAAGATCTCAAATTTGGACTCATCAGAGCAAAGCACAGATTTCCACTGGTCTAATGTCCATTCCTTGTGTTTCTTGGCCCAAACAAATCTCTTCTGCTTGTTGCCTCTCCTTAGCAGTGGTTTCCTAGCAGCTATTTGACCATGAAGGCCTGATTCGCGCAGTCTCCTCTTAACAGTTGTTCTAGAGATGGGTCTGCTGCTAGAACTCTGTGTGGCATTCATCTGGTCTCTGATCTGAGCTGCTGTTAACTTGCGATTTCTGAGGCTGGTGACTCGGATGAACTTATCCTCAGAAGCAGAGGTGACTCTTGGTCTTCCTTTCCTGGGTCGGTCCTCATGTGTGCCAGTTTCATTGTAGCGCTTGATGGTTTTTGCGACTCCACTTGGGGACACATTTAAAGTTTTTGCAATTTTCCGGACTGACTGACCTTCATTTCTTAAAGTAATGATGGCCACTCGTTTTCTTTAGTTAGCTGATTGGTTCTTGCCATAATATGAATTTTAACAGTTGTCCAATAGGGCTGTCGGCTGTGTATTAACCTGACTTCTGCACAACACAACTGATGGTCCCAACCCCATTGATAAAGCAAGAAATTCCACTAATTAACCCTGATAAGGCACACCTGTGAAGTGGAAACCATTTCAGGTGACTACCTCTTGAAGCTCATCGAGAGAATGCCAAGAGTGTGCAAAGCAGTAATCAGAGCAAAGGGTGGCTATTTTGAAGAAACTAGAATATAAAACATGTTTTCAGTTATTTCACCTTTTTTTGTTAAGTACATAACTCCACATGTGTTCATTCATCGTTTTGATGCCTTCAGTGAGAATCTACAATGTAAATAGTCATGAAAATAAAGAAAACGCATTGAATGAGAAGGTGTGTCCAAACTTTTGGCCTGTACTGTATATATATATATATACATACATATATTTAATTAAGCAATATCTCACGAGAGGGAGTGATACTGCATATCGTCACGGCTGTGATTCAGTCATGGGCACTGTGGCACGAGGCCGCAGGCCAAGTGTCGAAGACAATTACAGCCATGTGACGATATACAGTACAACGTCACGACCTCTCATGCGATATTGCTTTTATACAACAGTTCAACAACAGCTTAAACAGCAATGCTGAGTAAGGAAATGTTAACAAAACGTGATGAAATAAATGATTTAAGTATGTTATGTACATGTAGCTCTGCGAAAAAAAGTTCCCCCAGTCTGTTGCCAGGCAATGCAGCACACACGCCAGGAACTCACAAGCTACTTTGTATTTACATTGATCTGCAGCTGTGTAACTTCGTCCAGTTCGGCTGATGAAACATTGGCAAACCTGGATGTTGGCACGGCCAGATTCAAACACACCTGGAGTCCTGGCTTTCCTTTTCCTCATTCTCTCCTGACGACCACTCATAATTTAATTCAAATGTAATTTTGGGTAAAATATCCATCTTCTTGGTGTAACGCTAGTGTCAGTTTGCGTCAATGTAGCGAGTGTGACAGTTGGTTAATTAACAGTTGTATTTATATTTGTAACACCTGTGAGCGGAGTGATTTTACTCTTACAAGTCCCAGTGATGTTATACTGTATATCATCACTCACCCCAGATAACACATCTGGCCGATGTCGGCCCGATGTATCAAGTTTAGATCATTAACACATAGCAGGGAGAACGTTTGCTCACTGCCAAGACGTCGCTGAGACGTCGGCCTTTAATCGAAAATGACCACCACGCCACGTTCAAACGTATTCATATGCTTCGTTAACTACAACCATTATTCATTTAGATTGGACTTTTCAAACTACAAATATTTCACCATTCAATGTGAGAAATCAATGCTAACATTCAAAACTAGCTTGACTGTTACCCTATTTTGTGTAAGTGTGCACAGTGAAGAGACAAAAGTCAATTTGACAAACTTTATTTTCAAATTTCCACAAACAATATCTAATGGCCAGTCCGCTTCTCCTGGCAGCCTGTAAGAGACAGAAAAGACATGGCACATAATTTAAAAAAAAAAAAAAAATCCCAACTTCATTCTTGCATTTATTTATTTTTTTGTTAGCATTTCAGCTGTATTTTAGCCAGATTGAAGGCTTTGGGTCCGTCACTCTGCTTAATTTATTGTTGAAACGGTTAAATAACGGGATCCAGTGTTAACTCCATTAACTGTTAACAGCAGCTCAACAATCAGTCCTTCATCTCGGAAAAACAGTGGTTTCAAAACTGCGCTATTACCTGTAGCCACCGGGTCAGTTTGCTTTGCAGAGGAGGAGACCTCGACTGATAAATTGCCCATAAAATCACACTAACAACATACCGAAGGCATCCTTAAACTTCACTATTTCACCTCTGTGGTCCTCTCCGTTCCTCTTACCCACACTTGAGCACCCGTCCAGGCCGCGAAGGTCAGGCCCGGGCGGGACCATAGATGAGTGGATCCCAAGTCTCGAGCCCTGCCCGGGACCACGGGTGGCAGCTCCGGGCACTTCCACTTTAACCCAAAACGAGTGCTCACGATAACCAGATGAGCAGATAACGTCAGCTAGAGAAAATAAAATGAAAACACCACAGTTGTAGCCTGGTAGCTAGCATAAGCTAAACTAGCTATCTGCTAACGAAAGATAACGTTAGCTGGTGGGGACATGTGCTATATAGGCTACACCCAGTTGTGCCTCACCACTCACCAGGTTCCTCTTTTAATGGTCACAGCATAAACAACAAAGCTATTAGTTAGTTAGTTAGCTTAACGTTACCTGAAACCAACTGTGATGAGATACTGTGTCCCGCGAGCTCAGTTCCAAACAAACACCGCTGAGATGAAATTCTTCCTTCTGTGGCGACTTCCGTATGTGGGCAGGTATATTCTATGGCACTGGGCTGACCCAAAGCCGACGTAACAGATGTTTGATGAGCTGGGACAAAAGAGTATTAAATTTAAAGATATCATATATATATGGTGCACGTGTGTAAATTAACAGTCCTTTTATTCCGAAAGTGGTAAAGAAAGCAAGAGAAGAACATTTAATTTACAGGGCTTTCCCTGGAGGGTGGGAGTGGATGAACCCGGTTAAAGAGTACCCGCCAGGCCGGGACGCTCTAAAACTAAGGCGAGCGCGCCCACAAGGAGGCAGGGATCATTTCATTGGTCAACAGTAAATCTGGCATTCTATTGGTTGGGGGATTTTGACAGGGTTGTTACACAAAAAAATCCAAGCGCAGGGCAGAAATCTGAGAGCAGAAATTCCCCAAGTGCACAGAAACAGTTTGAGCACCAGGAGAAAAGCCGAAGCTTGAGCAGGAAATCTGTGAAAGCATGTTCAAATAAACACAAGAAGTTTGTGCTCTAGAGAAAGGATCAACACTCAGTGAATAACCTAAGCCCTATGATAAGCTAATATGGCAAGGCTTAACTATACAAACCAGTGAGCAGTGATAACTAGCATGTCTTTGGGGTCATCGGGTGGGAACCTCCTTTCACCAGTGTTTCGTCTAGTTGGTCCCACAACACCTCCAGGAGGCTAGACAGTGATCTCTGGCATCCCAGAGACACTCCCTCATGCCAGGTCTCACTGCTCCCCTCCCCGCACCAACCCAATAACCTCCTTTACCTTACTTACACATGGCTTTCTCAGCCCAAACAGCACTGCCACCTTCAACCAAACCCAGGCTCCGTACATGCGAGCTCCAGGTAGAGACAGGGCTGATACTACCTTTCCTAGCACATTCACCATACTCTATTTCACACGCTACATAGTATAACTACTTAAGCTAAAGTTAAAGGAGCTAAATAAACTTACAGGATCAGCAAACACACTCACCTTGCCGCATGGCCTCAAACAAAATGGATTCAAATAGGCCACTCCCACACTTAAATACTTCCTCTTCCTGGATTTCCTCCTGAGAGGAAGTGGATCTCTCCACCTGATCTCAAGGAGTTATGTGCCCCTGCTGGCCCCCAACTGACATTATTTCTTCTCTTATAGATAAACTGGCTACATTTAATTGCTTCATCTGACATTTCCCTCACTGTCTTCCTCAAACTCTGTCCCTGCACTCCGAGTTCCCCCAGGAGCAAGACAGCTGATCTTGCTATGAATCCCCTACACCCCACTTCCACTGGACAAATCCTAGTCTTCCATCCTCGCTGCTCAGCTTCTGCTCCTAAGTCTGCATATCTAAGCTTTTTTCTTTCATAGGCTTCTTCCACTGAGTCTTCCCAAGGAACTGTCAGCTCAATGAAATAAACTATCAGTTGACTCACTGACCACAACACTAAGTCAGGCCTCTGCCTGGTACGAACTATTTCCTGGGGAACAACAAGCTTTCCCCCTAAATCTACTTGCATTTCCCAATCACAAGCACCTTCTAGGCAGCCACACCCTTGCCTCCTTACTAACTTATCCCTTCTGTATTTCTCTCCCTCACGGACAAACTGAATTACTAAACTCCTATCCTTAACACCTTCTGAATTCACCTGTCTTCGTTTCCCCTCGATGCCTGCAGCTAAACATTTCAACACCTGGTTATGTCACCATGTATATCGGCCTTGTGGCAAGCTAACTTTACAGCCTGACAAAATATGCTTTAAGGTTGTGGTACCTGAACACAATGGGCATGATGGGTCCTCATTTACCCACAGTTTTAGGTTCTGGGGGGTTGGTAACACATCGTATGTAGCCCCTACCAGGAATCTAATACGATTCTCCTCCATACTCCACAGGTCCCTCCAACTAAGCTTCCTCTTCTCTACACTTTCCCAATTCAACCACTGTCCCTGTTTAGCCTGGGCCACTACCTTTGCACCCCTTAACATCTCTTCCTGTCTACGTATCTGCTCTACAACCAGCTTTCTTTTATCTTTGAGACCTGCTTTATTCCATACCGGTTTGCCTGAGCCAAGCCCCAGGCCTCCCCGGCCAAACTGAACATAACCTACAATCTCTGCATGCCTAAGAGCAAATGGTATCTGAGTGCAAGCAGCATGGTATCTGAGCGCCAGCAACATGGTATCTGAGTGCAAGCACACAGTTTGAGCAGAAACAGAGTAGATCCAAGTGCAAGCAGAGGCTATCTGAGTGCAAGGGCAGGGTTTTTGAACGTGAAATCAATAAATAATGCTCTCAAACTGATAGACCACGCTCTTGAATAAAGATAGGGATAAAGCTCCATAGATTTCCTCTTTAGCTAACTCTAAAAGATCCCATTAGCTTAAATCATGCTTTCTTGGTATGTGATCTTACAGATGAGATGAATCGATCAATCAGTCATTAAACCAAGTTAAACTTTAAGGGTGGCGAAAGGAAACTGCATTGTCTAGATTATCAGTATGAATCTACATGTCTTCATTTTTACATATCTAGAAAAGGTATGTAGCTCAAAAGTATAATTTTGCATTTTTTCTTTAAAAAAATGTCTCAAACATTGAATTCATGAGCAAAATAGTCATCAGTTAACAAACAAGAGACTGAAATAATGATTGACACATGCCACTTTCTCTTGACACCACTGCTTTCTCTCCATCAGCAGCTGACCCACACAGTACAGTATTTAAATGGCTAATAAGTGACCACAGATTTTCTCTCAGTGTGCCCTCTTTAATCACAAGCTCTATTTTCCGAAAAGAAAATTTAAGAAGCAGAAGTAAACTCATTTGATGTGTTAATCAGCTCCTCCCCACATACTGCTGCTGTCATAAAATACATCACATGTCATTATATCCAACCAAATGTGTTCTGACCTCATTAAAAAAAAAGATAATACACACCATACTGATCTTTACCTCCACATGACCTGACGCATATGCTTCCTCTGTCTGAGGTGTGTGAAGCTGACATGTGAACAGGAACACATGCACAGTGATGTCAGTACATGGCCAGTTGGCCCATTTGCATCTGTTGTAGATGAGTCAGATGTTTTTCCTTATTTTTAGAAACAAGTAGATGTTAACAGTCCTGCAGGATTGCCTTCCTATCATCTTGAACCAGTCTGGCCATTCTCCTCTGACCTCTGGCATCAACAAGGCATTTTCACCCAGATACTGATGCTCACTGGATATTTTCTTTTCTTCAGACCATCCTCTGTGAACCATAGAGATGGTTGTGTGTGAAAATGCAAGTAGATCAGCAGTTTCTGAAATACTCAGACCAGCCCATCTGGCACCAACAACCATGCCACATTCAAAATCCCTTAATTGTTCCTCAGTGGTTTCACGTCTTCATCGTGTTTATCTATTTTTTAAGCCTAAACCTAAACAGCTGTAATCCCCAACTAATCTAATGGATTCCTGGCAGTGTCACGGCATAATGTGAGCCAGACTCCAGAAGGCAAAGTCTTCCTTCATTTGACCTTCACAGCCGAGCTTGAATAAAGAGTGTTAGTGTTTTATCTGTGTCTCTGATGGTTCATTAGAGTAATTAAGAGGTCAGTGTAAATGAGTTTGACAGAGTGACCCAGCACGTCGGGAGTACGACTGGGGCCTCGGGCCAGGTCGAGGTCTGACGCCTGGCGAACAGAGTCACTGACACTGTTATGTAACACACCAATTACATCTTGGCTAGGTTTCTCTGCCTTTCTCTGCGGCTGTGACTGGGTGAGCAGGTTGAGCCTCCCTGCACTGCGATGTCATTTCATGCCCTTTCACAGTCAGTTTGATCCTGTTTAGCAGTTCACCCCTATCAGACATTTGTCCTTTTAGTATTAACATGGTTTAACTGCAGAGGCTGCAGTGTGTTCGTGTGTGAGAGCGGGATCAAGTGAGAGAGTAGGCCTAGGGATTTTATCAATCGAATGATTTGGAATGAACCCACTGCGTGATTTTTATCAGTAATGACCTAATTATTGATTTCTGTTACATCATGTTGTTACATTTGCTCTGATTATTTCATAACTTATTCATTGAAACACTGTAAGTCTCTTATGATTCATTTGAATTTTTGTATTTTTAAAATTATTTATTCAGTCTACATGATGTTGACTTTTTATATACCATGTCTTAGCATGAGCTTGGTGTTTATATTTGAGCTTGAAAGTGAATTTTCAACTTAGGGAACAGAGGCTTGACTAAATAATATTTTTTCTTCTCTCTCCTGCAAGCTCCACAAAAAGCTAGTGATTATTTGACAGATTGCCATGGCATGTGGTACAGATGTGCATTAACACTGCTGAACTAAAGTGGTCCATATGGTAAAAACTAGCTTCTAAACATCAGCATGTGTAGCATTGTAATTAGCATTTAGTGCAAAGTACAGTCTCACAGAACTGCTGGCATGATTGTAGACTCTTTGTCTGTTTGAGTTCTGACAAGTTGGCCTGATTAGAGGAATTTCAGTGGTAGTTTAATCAGGGCAGCTGAGCCTAAAAATAGATAATTGTACAAAATGAGAGCACACAATGGCTATTAATATCTTTGCTCATATTGTATGTGAGAAGGAAGGGGCTCTTGATAGGCGTTAGAGCTTCAGAAATATCCTTTGGTAGGGGAAAAAGTACTGAAAGTCAGTTATAGTTCAAATTCATTAATCTTCCGTGAGGAATTTAATTGGGACAATTCAAATAAATCACAGGATGTACAGTCCAGCAGTGTTTGAAAGTCATTTAAAGTGATTACATATATAAAATATGCTATATATATATATATATATATGTATGTAGATTTTAAGGGGAACACGGGGGGACATGCCAATCAATGTTTAGGACAAGTGCATTCATACTTTAATCTGTTGCCAATGAGCCTGTTCACCTGTGAGATGTTCCAAACAGGTGTTTTTTGAGCATTTTACAACTTCCCCAGTCTTTTCCTGCCCCTTTTTTGAAATGTGTTGCAAATCAAACTCCGAATAAGAGTATATTTTAGAAAAACAATAAAGTTGATCAGTTTGAACATTAAATATCTTGTCGTTATCCTGTGATTAATTGAATATAGGTCAAAAAAAGATTTGTAAATCTTTGCATTCTCTTTCTTTTATGTCCACACAGTGTCCCAACTTTTTGGTCATGATTTATATTTGTACAGTTACTCATCTGTAGCATTCATTCCTGCTTTATCTGTGCTCTCCCCACACCATCCTCACACTAAAGCACAGCTGCCTATAATCTCCCCCAAGTTAACTTTAAAACCAACTTTGGTGCACTTGCCCACACACATACACACTTCACTGGTGGATGAACTGAAATCATATACAGATTTTTAAGCAGGTCAAAAGGTTAATCCCCACATCCGCCAACGTCTTAATCACACCAGATTTCTTTTTTCTGCATATGAGTGAGAGAGAGTAGAAAGGAATGCTGTCCGTCTTTCTCTTTCATCTCTCCCTCATTAAATCATTGACCCGTTTATATAACTGCCTGTGCAGAGCTTGTCATCACTGACTAAACTCACTTTAGCACCTGTCAAAGCAGGCTTGGCTGTACTCCTATAGTTCTCACTTTCTCTTGACAGTGCACTGCTCATTTTGCCAGTCATATTTTACTCAGTTACAATTCTTTTAACACTCTGAGACTCTAGATAGTATGTAGATAAATAATCTGAAAGCAGGGAACCTGGAGAGTCATTTGAGTTGAAGTACATCAGGGTGTGTCAAGTTTTTCTAGTCATAAACATTCCCATGCGCAATTAAATCTCATAAGGTGTGGTTGCAATTTTTCAGTTGATACCTTTTGTTCCACAGATGTGGTGCTAAGTTTAGGCATTTTTGACCACTTGAACATTAATAAAATTGGTCAAAATCCCTCCAAAATACCACATTAAGACACCAAGACCCCAAGGGACACCAAAGAAAAATCCATGCTGTGATTTGGTATCAAAAACTTTTATGACATTTGGAAATTAAAGAATTGCATTCTTCAGTGATTGGACAATGAGCACTACTTTTCTCTGTCTATGCTTTCCAGTCATACCCAATTTATGTAATTCTTAATTTATGTAATTCTTAGACTGCTGAGGGACCCCAGCAGCCAGAAATATATAAAAAATATTCAAGTTCAGTGGGTGTGAATAACACATTTGTAATGCATGACAAAAACTGAATAGGACTAGCATAAAGTGAGCATGACTGCAAAGGGGAGACTTGTCGTGGGTAGCCATAAAACTCATTTTCATTTGGATATCTTGAAGTGAAAGGTCAAGGAACACCTGTGAAAATGTCCATGCCAGTTTTTCACTCACCAAAACTTGTACTACATTTGGAGCAATATTTAGCCCTCTTCCCCACAAGCTATAGCATGACAGCCTGCTAAGGTCCTCTGACAGGCTGTAATGTTGGCTGAAATCACTGGCAGTCCCGCAGGTCTTCTAGGGTTAATCAATTTAAAAGGAAAAAAAAACAAAATTAAAACCTAATGAACATATTGCACAAAACATTCTGGTATGACTGATTGGTGCTCTCTCAGGGAATAGATGAAAACTGAATAGCACCATGTACCTTGTTCACAACAGGGCTGACTGGTTTCAACCACCTCTCTGTGTTCACAGCCTGAGGCAGCAGCATCCACTGCATGCTTGTAATCTAAACTGTGTGACGGAGAATGGAGCAGTTCTCAGATGGCAGTGAGAGGATGCAGTGGTGCAGGGGATAATATGTAGGAGTCATCGGATAATTAGCCTGCAGACCACATCACATTGGTCTGCACATTGGTTGTGCTCGCTAATTTGACTTCTGAACCAAAGTCAGAGGACAAGGACAAGGCTTATAAATATCAAATAGCCAAGAGGAAAGTGCAGCTGTGGTAGTGAAACATAAATTTGGTATGTACTGACCTACATATGCAGAAGAGCTGTGGAGTTAGCTGCTCTCTGTTATTGTAATAAGTGACAGTGCTGCTGTTGCAGATAATGACTGAACTGCTGAGAGATAAGGAAATGAGTTGATGGCAGCAAACAAACAAGTGAAATTATTTTGCATCACACATGACCTTGAACCTTACTTGGTAAAGAATGACTTTGTAATGCAAGGTAAAGAATTGTTGTTTTTGGAGGTGACACATACATCAATCATAGGACTGTGTGCTTTGAGTGAAGTGGGCTCCAAGAAAGCTTCGTTTCCACCAAGCAGTTTGGTTTAGGATGGTTGAGTTTGGTACATACTAGAATGATTATTTTTGCGTTTCCATGGTGAAAAGTTGGGGGTGGTACCAATAGAACGGCACCTCTGTCGGGGTACCTAGCACACTGATCCAGTACTTAAAGGTGAAGCATTGCAGTCCATTGACTGGTCAACAGAGAATCGACACTCTCGCTCAGGGATGAGTTGTGGCTGATTTTGAAGCTTATGTAAACACTGCTCATACCGAATATGTTCAGTTCTTCATACATTTGTAAAATCTAACTTACTGAATAAAAGGATGTTTTGCTGCCTTTTCATTTTTACTGGGTACAGTTAGCAGCTATAGACTGAGAAAAATGATTTAATTCACTGTATCAACTGCTGGCAGCTACCTGAAACGTATTAGGTGGATTGTGTACTTGCATGTTACTCAATGCGTGGGTTCACCTGCGTAAGCAACCTAACTATACATCATCTCCAAAACTTTCAAACTCAGCAGTTAGGCTGTCGACCAAAACAAATGATCCTAACACATCACACCTATTTTGACTTCCCTGCACTGGCTTCCAGTCTCTTTAAGAATCAGTTTTAAAATTCTTTTAATCACATGCAAGACTCAATGATTTGGCACCCAAGTACATGACTGAACTTCTCACACTGTACCGTACAAACAGGCCCCTCAGGTCTGCTAGTCTGGGTCTTCTAACTGCTCCAGAGTCCAGGTTAAAAACAAAGGATGATCAAGCCTTCTCAGTTCTTGCTCCTGGGCTTTGGAACAGCCTCCCACTGAGCATCAGATCAGCTGACTCTGTTCATGTCATCTGAAAACTTACTTTTACAGATTGGCCTTTCCTGACAGTTGATAGACTTATTGTGTGTATGGGAGTGTATGTATGTATTTGCAGCCATGTGTATATGTCTGCATGCTTACAGGTATATATGTGTTTAAGTGTATATTTTGGTGTAGGTGTTGTATATGCTCATCTTTTATTAGTATGATTTTTGTTTTATATTTTCTTAAGCTTGGAGCGCACTTTGTGCTTTCAGCTTGAAAATTCTTCTTCTTCTTCTTCTTCTTCTTCTTCTTCTTCTTCTTATTATTATTATTATTATCAAAGACGTGACTTAATCAACACACCTTAAATGTCAATTTGACAACTTTTAACCATTTTTGATTTAATTGTCTTTCTTGGATGACATACACTGTAGTGATGATTGGATCTTTAAGATTCTAAAAAATGTTGATGGATTTCAGAGGAATGACGTGAAATGCAAGTACTTGTTTCCCACTTGGACAAAAAAGTGGAGAAGCGCCATTCTGGTGCAATCTGGTAGCACTACACCCCTGCTCTTGCTCGACCCGCTATTTTTAAATATTCCATCGAGAGAGACTCTCACTCCAGCTCTGTTATCTTTGTTCTGAAAATGTCAGCATTCAGACCCTGTTCTGTGGGTGATAAGTGAGGTGCAGATGTTCCTCTGTATCCCTGGTGAAGAGGAAATACAGCAAGTGCTGATTGGAGCTGTGAGTGACACAGCCCCTGCCTACATTTAAGAGTACTGTCTGTCAGTGGAAATGCTAAACAGATCTAGGATCTAGGTAGCTACATGTCTCTGTAGGTTACATACAGTACTCAAGGTGATGTACCCCAAGTTTCGGGTGGAAATTATGCAAGCATGTACAATGCATACCCACTGACTAAATGTTTATGAGATGATGGAGCAGATTTAATGAATGAGTATTGACAGAATGTAGGTTATTCATATTTTAGTGAACGGGGGCATTACTCTTGTGGCTCAGAATACTATAACTCTTTGCTGTTGCCATAGTGATTTTAACTGCTGTTATGCAACTGCTCCACTTGGCAGCAGCAAGCTTAACAGAGCAATAGGCTACGAGGACGCACATGCAGACACGTGGCAGTGACTCTTCAGTGTGTGTGGTGTAATATAAATTTGCATATGCACAATATGATGACAGAATGGGATAAATTTGATGCTTTGTAGCAGCCCACTGATCCCGAGGCTGTTATGCAACACTGGCTAACACCCCCCTCCCCTCTTCCTAATAGAGTGGAGCTGGAAGAGTTTATCTTCTTCATCACTCCATTGTCTCATCTATCAATCTTTTTATCCTTCTGCAGTCACACAGCACAGAAACATCACATGCTAATCCTGCTTCAGGCTGAATCTGGCTCTGCTTTGGCAGTCTGCTGAACATATACTGGTTTCTGAAAGTGCTGCGTAAATATGGTATGTGTTTATAATCCCTAATACTGCCCTGAGCAAATCTCTTGAAGATTTAAGTCCACCCGAAACTGAAAAATATATAATTTCCCTCTTACCTGTAGTTTATCAATCTAGATTGTTTTTTTCTGGATGTCTGCTGTAGAGATGTCTGCCTGCTTATGAATATAATGCAACTTGGGGCACACGGCTTGTGGTGCTAATTGCACCGAATAATACATTTAAAAAACTCAGAAGCAATCTTTCTCTCCGGAGATCATGACCCAGTTACTCAAGATAATCCACAGACCTTGTTGGGAGTAGTTTCATGTAGGAACTATTTTCTTTCTACCAAACTGTATCACTGCACAGAAGAAAGAATGCATCTACTGCTACTTCACCGAGCACCACTGAGCTAGCTAAGGTTACAGCTACCACTGACTACAAGTTGAGATGATGGGCATTAGTGTTTACATGTCACTATGGGGGCCTCTTGTGAGTAGATGCCATCTCTTCTCTTATAGTGATTTTAACTGCGAGCAAGTACAGTTGGCAGTAGGTTGTAACAAAATAGCTACATGAAACTGCACAGCAGACACTAAGGTGGATTATGTGAGTGTAACAAGATTTCATAGAAAGAGACAATGGGTAATGATCTTCACATATGACATAAATGGCAACACTCTTCACAATATAAGATGCATGAAATACTCTTCACACTCACATTGTCTAACATCAATCTGCTGACACACAGCACAAAAAACTCTTCCTCACACTGTCCGTTCTCTTCACATCACACAGAGCCTGTGACTCTGACTCGTCTCTGTCAGCCTCAGACTGGTTAGAGACTGGCTGAGGCAGCCCAGGATGTTGTGTCATCACCATTTCCCTGTCAGAACAAGCACTGTCTCTTTTTAAACATTTTTGGATCAATTCTTCTAGATTGAGGGAGGTCTGCAAATGTGAATCTAGTGTCTTGGCTGCAATCCACAACATTACATCACTTTACAGACCTCAGGCTTGGTATTTGCTCCAGTTACTTGCCTGGAAAGTAGGTGGTGTGAGTGGGCCTGCTCATATTGATGCAGACAAGTCCTGTCATACTTTACAGGATATAAAGTAAAGATAAAACATAAAGATGTAAAGATATTAATTAATCTGTTATCACATGCTTGGTATACACTTGTACACACCAAGGAGATGACCTCACATGCTGGATATTTCAATAAAATTTGATTGTTGCAACATTAAAATTTCCAGTGAGCAGGAAGTCTGTGGTTTCTGTCTTTAACCCAGTGATTAAAAAGCTCCTGGCCTTGTCAACAAGTAACAGCAAATATGAAAGAACATGCAGATGTTAACACAAACCCAAGTCTGTATTTTCTTCCCCAAAAAACTGTGGACAACACTTACATACACAACAGAGGTATCCAAACATGTCAAATAACAATTTCAGTTATTATTATTATTATAACATTAATAATATGGAATGTAGTATTTTTCATTCTATGTACGTGTAATGCATTCACTTGAAAAAAAAGTGTGCTATGTTTCTGAACCAACACGATTATCTTGTTAATTTAGAAAAACAAGCAGAAATTTTCCCCCTTGAAATTCTGAGATAATAATCTCATGAATCTAGAGCAAAGCTTTTCTCATATAATAATCTCATTAATTAAAAACAAATAATTAAATAAAGACACTTTTTTTTCTTGAAACCTTTTCTCATAATTCTGGAGTAATAATCTTTTTTAATTCAGGAAAACAAGCACTATTTTTTCAATTAAATTTTCTTAATTTAGTCTGTGATAATAATCTTGTTAATTTAAAAAAAGATGCCGTTTCTTTTCCATTAAAACTTTTCTCATGAGTTTGGGACACTAATCATGTTAATTATGAAAAACAAGCACCATAATTCTGGTATAACAACCCATTTTTTTCATCAAGTGAATGCATTACTTTTCAGGATCATTCATTCACATTATGTTTTTAGAAAATTCAGTTTATTTTAAGAGACTTCTTTAAAAAGAAATCATCTGTACCTGATACTAATATGGATATAGTCTCTTTGAGTGAAGATGAACATAGACTAGAGGGTGTTGGCTCACTACCTCCCCTCCTCTCAACTCTTGCTCTCTTACACAGCCTTGTTCCAGAGGCAACACACGCTTCTTCAACAAAATGTGTTTGTATGTGCAAAATGCTGAAACTGTCTTTGGAATCGGACATAAGGAAAAGATTTCTACTTTCAAACTGCTTTTTGTGCTGCCTACCCTTTTGTCCTGAGGGTGACCCCAGTAAAACAGAATGAAGGGTAAATCACTGCATCAGTCTCACAGATGGTTCGTCTATGTTATATGCAGGTCTCTGTCATATCCCAAAGATGGACTTATATATCAGGAATACTGAGAAGCACCAGTGGCAGAAACAGGACCAATGAAAGGCCTGCAACAACAAGATATAATTTTAAAGGGGAGAGGAGAAATCTCTCTCTGCTTTGTAATCCAGTCCTCATCTTTCTCATTGTGTTACTGTGCATCTGTGTCTGATGTGTGTGCATCATGTCAGTGCTCAGTCTGTGCTGTGATTCTCCAGCTCAGAGATGATGCTGATCAGATTCTGGAGACCAAACATGTAGCCATTGTCCTGGCCCTTGTGCACCACGCTGTCCTCTTGGAAATGTGTGCAGGAGAACTGGCCGAAATCTATGATTCTTACATCCACCAAGGGGGCATGAGGATGTGAGTGGGACAAGTGAGTCTGACTGGTATCTGAGCTCCCGTCACTGATGCTGCCATCGCTAGATATGGAGGGTCTACGGGGAAAACCAAGTGAACCCGGTCCTTCACCCACGTCAGCATCCTCCTCCTCCGTTTCTGGTTCAGCCTCCACATTCTTGTCCTCATCCTCTTCTTCTTTAGAAAGGCTGTCCTCAGTGTGTTTTTGTTGGGATGCTGCATCATAGATGATGAGCAGGGAGCTGGACCAGAAGTGATAGGAGTCACAGGCTTCCAGGGCAACTTGCAGCTCTCGGAGCCTACGCAGCACCGGGGCAAAGAGTTCACGTTGTAGACGCCGTCCGCTGTGGAAGAACTGGAACAAAGCCTCCTTGAAGTCCTGAAGGGTCAGCCTGCGGCCAAGGAACTTGTTTATGAACATCAGCTGGCCTGCGTCACACTGGTACACCTGAAGGGATGCAGAGACATAGAAGGGTTGGAAAGGTAGAGAAGGAACACTGATTACTTCTTTAACACCAAAGATTTTTTCCAAGTCCTGCCTAAAATTGGTCTTGTTTCCCCTTGACTAGACCGGCCAACTACTGTTTTACAATCAATTTACTGTTTATTGTACACCTATTATTTTGTGCCTTATTTTTATTTTCTGGTTTCTACTTAAACTAGAAAAGCGTATTCAGTCACAAGATTGCAGATCTCTGCAAGGTGGCCGAGCAGCTGCCTGGGCTGACCGCAGCCACCCTAGACTATTCTTTTAATTCTTGCAGATGCAACGTACCATGTTCTAGAAGCATCATAAAAACTAATAGAAATAAGCTCCTTGTCTACTTTTGATGGAGCAGTTGATGACGGTATGAAACAGACAATAAAACAAGTTTTTTCAACAGTTTTAAATCACCACAACCACAAGATGTCCTGGAGCATAGTCATAAACATGCACACAAAATATTAGGCTGATTGGTCCAGTAGTTTGCAGAGATGGGGACTTGAGTCATTGTGACTTGGACTCGAGTCGACTCGAGTTGCTGTTTTGATGACTTGTGACTTGACTTGACAAAAAATAAAAGACTTGAGACTTGACTCAGACTTGGAAGTTAAAGACTCGGGACTTGACTTGACTTGAGACACGATGACTTGAATGACTTGAGTGTTATTCACATAATGTTTTTGGTTAGAATATAAAATTAATAAATTAATTTAAAAAATAATGTCGATTACCCAGTAGGAGCGCAGGCTGAGAATGGCGTTGTCATGATTGGATCACTACCCTGTCAATCAGTCATGGCCTCTCTACATACCTTACTTATTTATTGGAGAAACAGGCTCGGTTTGGTGGAACTTGTTTTTAATTTATTTCCTAACATTAACCCCAGAAAACGTGAGCGAACATTCCGACCGGTTGTACATTTTATGAACGAGCAACACAGGGTTAAATGAGCTAAATGGGTGAATTTGGCCGCTGCCTTGGTTAGTGTGTGTGTGTGTGTGTGTGTGTGTGTGTGTGTGTTTGTGCGCGCACACATGGGGGTCATCCCTGCAAAGTAATCATTGCAGCGATGAAGTCAATGTTTGCTGACAGTTACTTATATCTTGTCTTTTCACTTTATTAAGATCAGATTCTGCAGGTAAAATTACAATAATAAGGTGACTTGACTTGGACTTGACTTGACCTATTACAGGACTTGACTTGACTTGACATAACCTGTGACTTGACTTGACTTGACTTGCCCAAGAAAAAATGACTTGAGACTTACTTGAGACTTGAAGGTTAAGACTTGCACATGTGTGACTTGGTCCTATCTCTGGTAGTTTGCAAGATTAGTTGCGGACAGATACTTACACATGCACAGATGTGCGCACACGCACACACATACACACACACACACACACACGCACGCACGCACAGACACACACACACACACACACACACACACACACACACACACACACAAACGAACGCACAAACGCACGCACGCACGCACGCACGCACGCACGCACACCAACTCCTAGGTCCTAGATAGGTTACAGCTAGTTACAGTCTTCTATTGTTCCCAAACAGTTACAGGTGCACTGAGAAGAAATAGTTAACTACGCTTTGTACAGCAATGAAAGTAATAGTCAACGTAAACCCCAGTTTAGTCCATCTGCTGTTTTGCCTCACTATATTTATGTGTTTTTGGCGGTGTCTGCAATTTTGTTAGCTTCGTCTTGGATGCATGCTTCTTATGGTCTGACATCCAGAGAGCCAGGCTAACTGTTTCCTTCTGTTTCCAGTTTATGTGCAACGCTACGCTGACCAGCTGCTGGCTGTGGGCTTGTATGAGAAACTTCTGTATTTTTCAGCCTTGACCCAGTTTTTTGTCTAAGTGACTAACAAGAACAACACTTTTTGACATTGTTCCAGTATTTCTCAAGAGCACTGTATCTGGCAGCTGTGAAACGTGCTGAAATGTAATCTTCGGGGCAATAGCACACTGTCAGTGTACATCCACTCGTTTTGCCACCGACAGGCAGAAAAATAAAACGTTTTTCTTTACCTTCCACTTGATCTGGTCTGTTTGTTATTGTCTTCCTGCAACAAGTCACCTCTCAAAAGATTTCAGAACAAGACTTCTCGAGTGAGACCAGATTAAGCGAAAGGTGAAGAAAAACATTTTACCTCTTTGTCAGACACATATAACAGCAATCGAGCCTGAACCCAGTCTGAGTCAGTTGCAAAAAAAGCAGTTTTAGTGGACGTATATTTTCCGAAGTGCTATTGCCTTGATGATTTCATTGCAGTATGTTTCACGGCTGCAATGCTCTTAGTCAATACTGAAACCAAAAATTGTTTTCCCCACTCACTTAGTCCCAAAACCATGAGAAAATAGGTTGACAGACAGATATGACATTGGTATAGATCTTCTCACCTAACTCTCAACCAGAAAGTCAATAATCACATTTCCAAAAATGGTGAACTATTCCTTTAAGACAGAGCCATTAACACTGAAGTCAGTCTTGGTAAAGGCCCACCTGCATGCCACCTATGTAGACTCCTATTAGGTTTGATGTGCTATGCTGGCACTTGTGTTTCTTCATTGCCTTCTTCTCCTCAGTAACTCCGTTTCCATAATGCTGTGTGCCCATCTTGAGGTCCAACACACACGGCATCGTGTACCGCCACGTCAGGTCCTCCAGCAGGATGAATTCTGGTGTACTGAGTCAAGTAGGCCAGAGTCACAGGTTTCACTGTAGTCACAAACATGCTATAATCCTTGCAATATATACAGGCAAGTCACAGCAATATCAAGTAAGTGAAGCCCCGTTTCCACCAAAACCTTTTGGTATAGTACCTTTAGGACCAAAATAGACCGTAGATCCGTTTACCATTTCAACCACGGTACTAAAAGTAGGTGGGGTTGTTGTTACTCACTGCTCTGTCCAGCTTTCGCTGAATTTCCTCTTCAACGGTGATACAGAGTAAGGTCCTCACCTTATCATCCACCGAATGGGGTTGGTATGCCAATATTTTCACATAAAAAAAGAAGAGGCTGCAGTGAGAGTTTCAAAACCAGCCACAACTCAGCCCTGAGCAAGAGTGTCGATTCTCTCTTGACCAGTCAATGGACTGCCGTGTTTCAAGCTCCACCTTTAGTACCGCATTAGTGTGTTTGGTACCTCAACAGAGGGGTGACGAAAAATAGGGATGGCTCTATTAGTACCATCCACAACTTTTTACGATGGAAATGTAAAAATAATCGTTTTAATACATACCAAACTGAACTGAACCGAACTACTTGGTAGAGACGAGGCTTTAATGGAAGTGCTTCAGAGGTGTTACTTCGCAGGAAAAAGACATTGATAATTGGGCACTGTATTAGATAACAGACCTCAGGTCCATACTGAAGCCACTGATAACCTTAACTCAGCAGGTATTAAGGTGTCCTGGTGGCTCAGTTGGCCATGCCATGTCCTTTAGCCTGGAACCTCTGAACAATTATTCCTGTCTCTTCCTATTAAAATTTGGCAAAATAGAAACCAAAGTGTGGTTCTGAGTCAATGAAAGGATACTGTATTGGTTGCGTTGCATGGCTCCGTCCTTCACCTTCTTCAGGTAGTACTGTTGGCTTGCTGAGGTCCAGGGTTTGTGTTTGAGCTGTGGTACAGCATTAGTATGACTGTGCTCCAGGCTGTAGTAGAGAACATTGGTTTCCTGCAGCAGCTTGTAAACACTGGAGGGCAGACAAAAAAAGCACGTCATTACATTTTGGCGCAAAGGAGAAAAGCAAAACAGACCCAATGTACCTTCTTGTGTATGTGGTTAGAGTATGTGGGTATTAGAGCATAAAACAAAAGGGCAGTGATAAACTGTTCTATCGGATGTAAAAAGAAACCTAATGGAATATTGTAGCTCACTCACTATCATCCATCCAAAACATTCAATATCAGTCTCTACATATATTTTGCCATCAGCCATCTGGTTTCACCACTCCAGAGGCCTGTATGCTATGAAGCTGGATTTGGGGTTAGCAAGGTAGCGTCAGCGTTAACCCTGGGTTGTTTAGTTCTACAAAGTTGGTTCACTTTTTGCCAGGATAAATCACTGTGGTAACTTATGCTGAACAGCTAACCTGCTCTGGAGCAGGTTTACTTCAGAGTATGGGATCACAGTCTGGCAACAGCCCAACCTGTTTGTTCCTGACATGGACAGGTACAAATATTCTTTATAGGTCAGTGGTAGCAGAAACAGTCTGGCCTTACTGTTTTTATGTGACATATTCAGAGTAGTTTCTTCATTTTCATCAACTAAACAGCAAAAAATACTCTGTATTTAACTTATATCTAAATATATCACACATATTTTAAGCCTTGGCCTACTTTTAATATTTGAAAATTATGTCTAGTGTTTCTACACCTTCTTATTTTGTTAGACTTTTTGCTGTCCTATAAAGAGAGCATTCTTGCACGTAATTAGTATCACCATTTCATCTTATATCATATGAAGTACCTTATTTATGGTTCTGCTGATGTCGCTTGTAATGAAACAACCCTGCCTCTTTCACATGAATGTGATCATGGCTGGGTAGGAAAACCCAGCGTTGACTAAATGAGCTGATAATGAGTTTTGTGATATTTGTTGCCAATGTTAGGGTGATTAGAGCCAGATAAGAAAAATATATCCCTGGTATGTTGAATTGGCTTGGTAATATAGGCAAGGGATGACTGAGTTCGTGTTTGTGTATACGCACAACCATGCATCTATTGCAGTTGTGTAACCCTGTGGCTGTGACCCTCTTTCTGGCTGCCAGGGTCAAGGATAAGTCTCTCACAGTATTTAGAGCCAATTTTGCATTAAGTTGTACATGCAAGTCTTCAATTCATCATGCTTGTGTTACAGTTCTAAAGTGATCAAAGCAATTGTCAGTTTATTTTACATGAGCCTCAATTTAAGTGTGAAAGTGACTCACTTTGTCGCTGCCTGTTCATGCACTGACTGCACCTTCTACTTTATCATGAGTAACAAGTCGCTCAGTCTACTGCTGTCTCTCTTTCATCTCACCCTTTATCCTTGTCTGTACAATGGCTTTGGCCATCTGTGCTGTCATTTTTGCTGTCCATAATTTTCCCACCCATGAGCATCTCGCTTTTGGGCTCACAGTCGACCGAGGAGTTCTTGTTCTCCAGATCTGCCTCTGGATCACATTGGAGGGGGTAAGCAATGAAGGAAACGTTCCCTTCTGCATCCTCCTCGAAGCTCACTGACACCACACCTGAGAGCAGGACGCAGAGGGAAACAGAAAGACATCTGTGAGACAATTGTGTCATGTGTCATTTTGGCACATAAAAAACAACACCTGAGCAGGAACTGGGAGATCAGTATCCTAAAAAATCTCAGAATTAGGTCTTCGCTTCAGAATCAACATGGAAATATCAATTTCCACCTGACATGCACAAATTTGCACATGGAGCAGTGAAATAAAGACAGAGATGCATAACAATACAACAAAACAAAACAGCGCCAGCACAGGTTAGTAAAGCATAGTTGGCATTACCTCTGTACTCGGGGGTAAACTTCCTCAATGCAGCAGGCACATTATTATAGAACCAGTGTTCACGGGGGAGGAGGGGTTTGCAGATGGTCTGCTCCCCGAGGCGCAGAACGCAGCAATGTCCCCCCACTTGGTGTGCGAAGGGCTCAAGAATCACCCCTTTTTCCATGTAGCACTGCTGGTGCTGGTGCTGCTCTGCATCCATGGCCTTCTGGGCCTGAGCCTCCACAGCTGGACCCATCCTTCTCTGGCCCTGACCACACTACCACGGGCATTAGGAAATGAAGGTGGATGAAGAATAGAAACAGAATACAAGGCCAAGTTTTAATGGATATTTAATTCCTGTTTCTCTCCTTGTCTGGCAGTTGTTCAAGCTGAGAATAACTAGTGCTGCAGCAGCAGATAAAGCAAACAGAGGCAGATCCTGCTTGTGCTTTCACTGCAGACTGGATGCTGTCTGACAGCTGAGAGGTGGCTCACTACTGGTAAAGCTCTCACAAGCCTGATACTGGGCCCACCCCCATCACAAGCAATCCACCAATCAGGAGTACCCAAAGGGAAAGAAGCTAGCAAAAGACAGTGGTGGGAGGGGGGAGCCCTGGGGGAAGGGACAGAGAGAGGAAAGAAGAAAAACTAGGACTGATGGGGACACTGATCAGCTGTTTTTCTGTCTGTGACAGCAGGGTTTTAACAACCTGACAGAGCAAGCAGCACTATTTCCTCATACGAAGTGAGGGGTAGGGAAAGGAAAACAGGTTTAACATTTAGCAAAACAAACAGGTTTTGCACCTCAGTGCTTCACAAAGACAGACATATATATTTATAGATTCAAGTTTAAAGAAATACTTTATATGTGCACAGATGTTATGGAAGTAAAGCAAGATTAAAATAAGTTAAAATAGAAACAGGTTTATACACATTTAAAATGGCTCAAACACAATTAAAAGCCAGAGAATAAAAGTAGGGTCTTAAGGTGCATCTTAAAGGTCCAGTGTGGAGGATTTAATGGCATCTAGTGCCAAGAGTCTCCTGGCAGTGTCCAGCACCATCTAAATCCTTTCAACTGCAGGATTTACAACAATGGCAATTTTTGGCAGAAACCCCCTATGGTCCATGCAGATATACTGATCTGCTGGTATTTCTTTTCTGTTCCTTTTCTTGCACTCCCACAATTTCATCATATCTCATTCTCTTGGTAGCTTCGGCATATGATATTCCCCTTTCTACTTTCACAATTTCCCTGACAGTGCAGGCACTTTGCTTTCTCTTTGGCTTCTTTGCCCTCTTCCACACAACAATTTACCTTCCTGCGTTTTCCCCATCTTCTAACGCCTCTACAGACTGCAGTAACATCTGAGAGGGGCTCTCTCATATGGCCTCACTCTTTAACACACATACTCACGGCACTTTCTCTCCAGTAACATCCCTTCAGAATAACTTTCCTCTTACCTCTGTCAGAATCCTGTCAATCTTTGTGCTTCACCTACATTATCCAAGAAGGACTTGGCCTCCATTGACAATGGCACTCCATTCACCACTCCCTTCTTCCTCACCTCTGACCCAAGTGGGAAATAAGTCACACCGTTATTGTCTCCAAATACTCAACTTAAATATCTCTGTGATACCTGTACACACTCAGGAATAACAATTCCACTTGTTGTAATTCTCAACAAAATCACTTCTCCAACTTTTTAAACTTTCTAACCACATGTGGATCCTTGAAAAATTGTGTTCGCTTGTGTCACAGCTCTCCACCCAACAAGATATGTATCATCCTTTGCCACTGATTGACCTGAATTGCTTGAATTATTAGTCGTCCTTCTTTTTTTCAAACTTTCTCATGTACTCATTCCGAATTTCGCTGTCTGATTTCTGCTCTGATGCCATATCCTCCATCTCCCCGACTGGAGCTGGAGAGGGGAAGGTTTTGCTTGATTTAACACAATTGATTGAACAGCGGTTACAGCTGCAGTGAAGCAAGTCCGTTCTGCTGTGTGACTGTGTCTAAATGCACTGTAGTGAGTAAGATGTATTTACAGAAGTTTTGGGGCTGGACCGCAACAACAGAGCCAGTGCTGTAACAGCAAAAGTCCATAACTGAGTATATGCCACCACTTCCTGTTTCAAAATAAAAGTCCTAGTTTTAAATTAAAAGCCCTGCAGCATTTCATACATGGTCCAGCCATACACTAGGTTTTGGTTGAGTCTTGCTTTCCCAAGAACAGGTCGTGGCCAACATGCCTTGGAAACTGAGATGCAGGACAAAATGCACTGACAATAGTCAAATATAAAAAACAATACTTTCTAACTACATCAGAAAACTTGGTCTGAAAGAGCAAACAGCTTTGATACAATGAGCAAAACAAGGTGCAAAATAAAGACGCCTTCAACTTAATGTCTCACACTTACAGTAGTAGGAGTTGGAGTAGCCATCTAAAATTGCTGCTCCTAGCTGAAGGTGTTGGCTGCCGGCCCGCTAGGATCCAGTCATATAGCCACTCAGAGTCCAACCCCCTCCCCATAAGATGTCTGACAAGTTCTTTCCACATTCCACAGTAAACACACCAGTTCAAGCACATTTCATTCATTCACTGAGAATTTTGCCTAGAGATAAAATTGCACTTACAGTATACATCAATGTCTGTGAAAACATGAATGCTTTACCACTGAAATTAACTTTTGATTCACCGACCAAGGGGGCCAGAAGATAAGACAAAAATCCAAAAGCCAAGCATATTTCAACCGCACAAAATAATAAATTACCTTCATTCATTCATTCATCTTCTAACCGCTTCATCCTCTTGGGAGTCGCAGGGGGGCTGGAGCCTATCCCAGCTACATCAGGCAAGAGGCAGGGTACACCCTGGACAGGTCGCCAGACTATCGCAGGGCTGACACATAGAGACAAACAACCATTCACACTCACATTCACACCTACGGACAATTTAGAGTCACCAATTAACCTAGTCCCCAATCTGCATGTCTTTGGACTGTGGGAGGAAGCCGGAGTGCCCGGAGAGAACCCACGCTGACACGGGGAGAACATGCAAACTCCACACAGAAGGGCTCCCACGCCCGGGATCGAACCGGCAACCCTCTTGCTGTGAGGCGAGAGTGCTAACCACCACACCACCGTGCCGCCCAATAAATTACCTTTTTGTGTCAAATATATATTTGTTTGTTTGAGAACAATTCACTGAGATAAGAAGGTGTTATGTTAAATACAAACTTAAAGAAAAAATTAGAAATTTGGATCAAAACGATTGTAATATATTGAACAACTCATCACTCATCACCCTCTACAGACGACTCCTCCCTCCCTGATCAGCTGAACACCTTCTTCTCTCAGTTTGACAGCAACACCAGCAACACGAGAGTGCCATCTCCATCTCCAACACCCCTCACACACAGTCAACATCCCTCACACACTACAAATCCCCCTCAGGAAGAGAGGCAACCGATGGCATTGCACCAGTACCAGGTTAAGCGGGCCCTGCTCAACATCAACAGCAGGAAGACAACTGGTCTGGATGGGGTCCCAGGATGTGCTCTAAAGGCATGTGCACACCAACTTGCAGCTGTCTTCACCGACATATTCAGTAGTTCACTGAAGGAAGCCATAGTTCCCACCTGCTTGAAGGCCGTGACCATTATCCCCATCCCAAAGCGCTCAGCAGTTACAAGCTTGAATGATTATCAGCCTGTTGCACTAACACCGAAAACCATGAAATGCTTTGAAAGACTGGTAATGCACCGCATCTCTGTCCCTGCTAACCTGGAGCAGTATCAGTTTGCCTATAAAACCAACAAGTGCACTGAGGACACCATCTCACTCCTGCTCCACACTGCACTGACACACCAGAAGAACCCCGACACTGAGAGAATACCGTAAGAATACTGTTTGTTGACTTCAGCTCGGCCATTAACACTGTCAACCCGGGCAAGCTGGTCAACAAGCTGCTGTCACTGGGCCTGGACCACCACCCCTGGAGCTGGATTAAGGACTTCCTCTCCAACAGACCACAGCATGTGAGACTTGGAGACCTCATCTCCTCTAACACCATCCTCAACACCGGCGCCCCCCAAGGCAGTGTTCTCAGTCCACTCTTATACTCACTTGTCACACATGACTGCACTCCCATTCATAACACAAACTACACATACAAGTTCGCCGATGCCACAGTGGTGGTGGGGTCAATAACCAACAATGAGACAGCCTACAGAGAGGAGATCCAGGCCCGCACATCCTGGTGTCAGAACAACGACTTGCTCCTTAACTCCAACAAGACAAAGGAGCTCGTCATTGACTTCAGGAGACACAAGGACACAACGCATGCCAGTCAGGGGATCACTGGAGAAGAGGTGGAACAGATGGGGAGATTCAAGTACCTTGGGGTTCATCTCTATAGACCGCTATAATTAAACTGGTCAAATCTGGACTACCTTATCCCGGAGAGGCTAAAAATTATTTGAAACACAATTTCAGATTTCTAAACTTGAATTCTATTTGTGAAAATGCAAAAACTTAGCAAACTGATTCAGTAAGTTATCATCTATCAACAATAACAGAGCAGCAAAGGACACAGAGTGAGAGTAAGCCATGTGGGTCTATGTTTAATTGAATCACAGTGGTGGCAGCTCCAGCTCCCGGTGGCTTTACAGCTCGTTTGGGTATCCTATAAATATGATCAGCAAATGTATCTGTATGAAGAGGACCCCTGTAGAGAAGGATGGTTGATAGGCGTGAGGGCAGGGGAGTGCAGGAGCAAAGGATGGGTGAGGTATGTCTTTTGCCCTTTTGTGGCCATGGACATTGGAGAAGGGGCATATATGGAGGTGCTGAGTAGATATAACACAAACACAAGGTATGGATGCATAAGAGGGGAATGTGAAGGGCAAAGTAACAAAGAGTGCAAACCCACACACACAAATATACTTGGCTAGGTCTATCCCACAACTCAAACACAATACAAACACACTACAAATAACTGCTCCTTTATACATAAATGTCTCTAATAAATACTACTGTATATGTATGCTCAGCATTTTTCATGGTTCTGGTTCAGCATTTCAGCCATTACCATCTTGGCTTTTTGGAGCCAGAAGTGATCATATTTGGACAAGAGGTTGGATTTTAATATTTGGAGCCAGCCTCAAGTGGTCATTCATGGAACTGCAGTTTGTGGCACTTCCACATTGCCTTCATTTTTTCAGTCTTGGAGGTTGGGGCTTGATACAGACAGGCAGAAACAGAGTAAAACATACACAAAAGGCAAATACAAAAACACACAAACAGTTACTCCCCACACAAACATGTAAATGCAAACACACAAGCTCTACCTCTGCTGGTCTGGCACCTGGCGGGGTGGCGTGGTGAAAGGTTGATCTTACCTGTGTGGAGACATTTTACACACCAGTCACCTCAAATGACATCACCCCAGATATACCCGCTAACCAAATGCTCATGGGTCACCAAACACTGACGCTCCCACTAAAATTACCACATCCTGTTAGGTATTCAGGCTGCGGGCTACAGTAGCTATTAATAAACAGAGTTTGCTTCATGTAGAATGCAAGAGAGATAAACACAAGGATCATACACAAGGGAAACAATTCACTGCCAATACACACTACTGGGATTGACACTGAAGTACAGAAGCTTCACTTGTCAAAACATTGTTGTTCTCAAAGGGTAAGGTCATTCAGAGTCATCTAAAAAATATCATATTTCTTGCTTATGTTCTTGATTTAGTTTTCAAATACAAGGTGATTTTGTTTTCCTCTGAGCGATGGTTGCAACAATGCCTGAAGATCAGTACTATACAAGGTAAAACTTAAAGGGACAGTTCACCCCCAAATCAAAAATAGGCTACATATTTTTACCCTTACCTGTAGTGCTATTAATCACACTATAGGGTTTTGGAATGAGTTGCTGAGTGTTGGAGATATTGGTCATAGAGATGTCTGCCTTCTCTTCAATATAATCAAATTAGTTGCTATTTGGCTTGTGGTGGTTGAAACTCTAAAAAAGAAGGAAGGGAGAAGGACGCATGCTTCTGTTGCTAGCATCTCTAGCACCATTGAGCTAGCTAATGTTGCAGCTCAGCTGAGGAGGCAGTTAATGTTTACATCTAACACTGTCATGAACCTCTTGGTCATGAGAAGATTATCACTTTCTTGTATAGTTCAGTAATAAAGTAGTTCCTGCATGAAACTGCTCACATCAAGATCTTTGGATCTTCTCGGGTAACAGGGTCATGATCTCTGGAAAGAGACATTGCTGTTGAGTTTTCCAACCTTGTTTTTTCAGGTGCTGTGAGCACCACAAGCCGAGTGCCACCTAGTTCCATTATATTCAAGAGAAGGCGGACATCTCTACTGTTCGGTTGTGTATGTTGCCAGTTATTTTTTTATGTGCATCATGTTTTCACAAACTAGGCAAGTCAGCCTTGTAGTGACATTAAACTAAACATATAGGGGGTGTTGGTGACTTAGTGGATAGAGCAGGCACCCCATGTACAAGGCTGTTGCCGCAGGGGCCCGGGTCCGTCATGTCATGTCACTCCCCCTCTCTCCCCCCCCCCTCACACTTGTCTGTCTTGTCGATTAAAGGCTAAAAAAAAATCTTAAAAAAAACCCAACTAAACATACAGGCCCGGGCGGAACAACATCTATGGCATGTTGGCTGTGTTCCTCATCTGCAGCTGAGGAAGGCCAAAGGGCGTTGGCTCACCTTGACTCTTTAGTTCACTTTATAGGAAGCTTAATAGGACAGCAGAGTTGTCGCTTCACTCCCTCAACAGCACTATCGCTGGCTGGAGAAATACGTGTCTGACTGCCTCGCATATGGACCAACAAAAAATCTGTAATTCGACCCAGAGGAATAGAACAAGTTATTCCCATCACAAAATTTGGCCAGCATTTGTGCAGCCAGTGAGAAGTGGAATGGGTGTTCCTTTTGATGAAAACGAAGCAAACAACAGATGTTTCAGAAGTAGAAACAAAGTGATGAAATAGTACATATCTTAAAAGTCTTACTCCCATAAATATAAGCCCACACATTACACTGTACAGTTAAGTAAGTAAATGAATTGAGCCTTGGTGCCTTGACAGAGCAAGGCTGTGGTCAGGTAAACATTAGGTCAGCCCTTGATAACCATTATCATTGCTCCATATTTGGCAGTTACCTTTGTGTTGGGTTACATTATGATACCTGTCAACATATCTCTCTTATAGACTGGGCCCTTTAAACAGATGTATGTCAACAACACTCAACACTTCATCTGTGGCTTTAAATGCAGCACCTCGACAGTGTGGCCACCTGAGGTATTTCCCTCAACAACAAAGACATGTGGTCACGTTTTGCCAACAACACATGCATGTGGTTTAAGTTTAGGCAACAAAAGCACATGGTTAGGTTTAGAAAATAATGACAGGGTTTGGCTTTACACTCATAGGGGAAGTGAACACTGGGCTCCTGGGTGACAGTCGGTGATTGTTGGACCCATTCACCACTCCTCCCACCAGCCCGACTTAGACTTGGACCCCCTTAACTTTTGTTGTAGTCCGGCTGCATTTCCCCTGATGCCAACAGGCGTTGTCACACACTGCCAACGTGAAGGGACAGCTTTTTCATCAGTGTCTGATGCAGACGTCACTGCCCACGTGCTGGTATTTGACGACTTCGCGGTTTATCGTGCCTCTATCACAATGCAGAAATTAGTATTATTTCTTGAAATATGAATGAGGCCAGGACAAGACAATAATATTTTGACTCACCTCGCCTCCTGCAATTTGAAAATTGCAGTTGGCCATATTGTGATATATATAATTCTAATATACATGTGTCTATGTAGATAGTAGTGGTAGTAGTAGTAATAGTAGTTGTAATAATATCTTGTACTGATTTTGAATCACAGGCTGACATTTCATAAAATCTACTGAATTTCCACACAATACTGTATTTGTCATGGCTCGTGTTTAGTTATAGTATAGTGGACCATAAAGCACTGGCTCATTTTAACCCCTGGTGAAGATATTTGGTTACACAGCTATCCATAGAGCTGTCTGTTCCTCACAGTCCAAGCTATTCTTACACAATAGTATGACCAGGCCTATATTCCACACCAGAGACACTGTCAGGGTCAGAAGGGAAAGTAGAGAGCCCACAGGGAAGACATGGGAAGGAGTGGTGGAGTGACTGAAAGCAATCAAACAAGTAGAGCAGCTGATTTCTGGAGGGTGAGATGCAGTCAAATGAGATTCCAAACAGTTCTTAGACTACCTGAGGGGGACACATCCCATGTGAGGCGTAACATTTTTAACTAATAGATACCATGAGACTTCAACAGTTGATTACTTACATTAAGACAATTATTTTTTATAGTACAAGTTTTCTGAAATGTTATATTTAAATATGCAAATGATATATTATCTAATTAAATATATGTATATTTGTGTACATTTCTAGAACAAAAATCTGAACACTGGATAAAACCAGGTTAGAAATTGTTGTTTCACCTTGTTGTCTTATTGAAGTCAAAGGTTTATGCAGAGGGAACTTTGGATGTCTCCTTATATCACTCCATAAATCACAAAACATGGTCAACAGCTATTTTTTGTCATGTTTTTAGGAGTGAAATATTATAAAGACTAAATTAGACTATGAAGGATACAGGACAAACTCCTCTGTAAAAAGCATCAGAATATAGATAGAAATAAAACTAGCTTACAGCTGTTGGGTACTTACATTAAAGATAAACCATGCAGGGTTTTACTTCAAAACAATGTCATACACAAGTAGTCCCTCTTAGTAGAAACGACCCAACAGAGGTGTGTGGTGGTGTATTATTTCTGCAGAGACTCTGCCCTCCTCCTGTGTTTTCTTTTCTTTTATTTTTCTCTGTGCTCAGGGCGTTTATGGGCGTGTACTCTCACACCGCTTCAAATGGGCTGGGGCTTTATGAAAAGTTAACAGACTGTAGGCAGTAGGTCCCAAGAGACACAATGCCAAAACAAAAAAATAAATGAAATACAGAGAAGAGACGGCAAACAGGAGTAAATCTGGGGTTGGCTTTTACTTCTGCTGGCAAGCATGTTTACCAACAATGACCAACAATCCTGCACAGTATAGTTGTAAGACATTTATTTGTCTTAAGTTAGTTGCAAACCTTGTGCTTGCAAGTCTAAGTTCTCTGGTTCAGGTTTGCCTCAGCAAGTCGTGGTCCAGGAAAAAGAGAGTCTGTCAGCAATTGCCCCACCTTTGATGGTTCAGGGCAAGGAGCAAGGGCCTGAGCATCTGGGCTGCTCCAGGCCCAGCAGGAAAGAGGTGTGGGCTGCTCCGCAGTTCCCGAGTAAGAGAGCAGGACTGTCTGAAGGGAGCAGACCTTCTGCAGATGCCTGTGACATCACAGAGTCACATGTCACTGTAAACGTCCTGTCCAATCAAGTTGTGAGACTTGTGTCTCCCTGAGGTGAGAGGTGAGACATCCTGGAGATGGGTGTCAAATAGCTGTCTTTGTTTGGAGAACAAAGAGCATGCAGAGAAGGAAGCCTTTAAATGTCCAGTTTAGATTTTACCAAATGAGAAATCATCATCAAGATAGTGTGGCGTAAAACCACACCGTCTCCCTCCAACTCTCTGCCAGATTCAGGTTCACCAGCTGCCTGGTGTGAGCGGAGACACATGTCGAACTGCTTCCCCACGTCCACAGGTCTTATTAAACTAAAACTCAATCTGAAATAATGCTAACATCTCCCACGTTGCATCTCTGATGATTAAATTAAACAAAAATGACATGGAGTTTGGGGCTGCGGTGCGGAAAGGGCACAGAGGAGGAGAGAACAGCATTTTAAAATGTTGTTTTAAGTCAATTTAAATAACTTATTCTCATTTTTAAGAACCCTAATCTGAAGCTTAAATCTGCTAAATGCCAACTAATTTAACTGTGTTATATTTCTAATCTCTTGTCATGTTTAACTTACATGTTTCAAAGGCATCTGTGTATTGTGAACATGACAGAGCACAATACGAATTAAAATTGTAATTTGTGATAATGACAAGCAACATTTATGTGCAATATCATATTTCAGGGGTGGCCAACCAGTCAGAGACCAAGAGCCACAAAAATCACCGTGGTAGTACAAAGAGCCACATCATACATGTGTGCTTACAAACGCACTCCCTCTCTCACACAAACATGAAATGACATAAAATCAAAATCCATGCATTTCCAATTTTCAAAGCCAGATTTATTTATCTCACACACAAATGAATAACCATGAATAGAGATACACAGAAACACAGTCTCTCCCTCTCATACTGTCTTTCTCCATCCCCCCTCCACACCCACAGTCTCTCCCTCTCCCACTCTCTCCACAGACACATCCACACAGTCTCTCCCACTCTCATACTCTCTCCAGATTAGTGTTGTCACGGTACCAAAATTGGGACCCATGGTACGATACCAGTGGACACTCACCCTCCTTTGATTGGACTTTGAACTTATCCCACAGTAGTGGCACCATGTCATGTACTGTGGTGTTTAAGTAGCAGCCTACTGTGGTCTACCGTTGGTACCAGTATACTGTGCAACACTACTCCACACACATCCACACACAGTCACACACACAAAGACACGCACTTCTTCCCTGACATTTTTTTGTTGTGCGATATCACCACCGCGCTGCAGTCCTATGGTCCTGCATTCCTCCCGAACTCCACACCCTCTCACCTGCCTGTGCTCACTCCACTTATGCCTGTTACATTTCTTAAAGGGCCATACACACTCATAACAATAAATTGATTTTTTATGACGGAAGAGCCGCACGCCGATGGTTTTAATTAATGGATCGAAGAGCCGCACACTGATAGGCAAAGCTGCGGGTTGGCCACCCCTGTCATATTTGCACAAGCACTACAAGCAGTCAGAACCGCCACTGGGCCCAGAGGATGCATACAACCCCAAGTTGTCCCTCAAAATCAAAAAGACACTTGTTACGGCCGCCGCTCTTTCCACCTTCATTGTGTGTGTGTGTGTGTGTGTGTGTGTGTGTATGCAACATTAATTTTTCCCTCTGTGTGCCGAGCTGCCTGCACCTCCACTGGACTCAGAAGCCCCACCTCCTCTGTTCTGATTGGTGCGGCCTCAGCTGCTTCTGACCGACCAATCCACAGCTCATCTGGGTCCCTGATTGGTGTGGCACAGGTGCAATGGACCAATCCCAGCCATTCAATCAAGACCGTCATCTTTAAGTGCCCTGCCAGTCTGTCAGTCTGGGTGGCTGACTGTTGGTGGCAGCTCACCTCTTTGCTTGATAGCCTTGTGTTGTGTTGGTTAGCCCACTGATTTGTAGCTTGTCATAAGCTTTTGTAGATTTTTGTGAACTTTTGAAGTGTGGCCAGGTTGTTAGAAATTGCTACCCTTTTGACTGATTCCAAACATTTCCATCCACACATAGACAATTACCTGTATAGAGACACTAAGTGTAGGAGTGCTGTTTGTTGTTGTGTGTTTTAAAAGCTGCATTAGACAGTCAGAGTTTGTTTTCCCTTTTATTTTCGATTAGATAGATTGTAGATTAAACTCTGAGTGAGTCCTCCTTTTGTTATATTTGTTTTTTTGAGTTAAACAGCACCCACCGGCCCTCTTCCTTGGTTTGTTCTCAGTTCTTTGTTAACCAGACTTCCTTCATTTGAGTTGCAATAAACTGCCTTAACTTTTAACATCTGGGTTTTTGTGTTGCTTCCCTTTCCCCTGCAAGCTGGGTTGAAACAACACTGTCTTCAGTGTGATAGCGATGGGTCAGATATAGACTATGAGGGGGAGACAGGTCATTTAGCAGCCACACTGTTGAATTCATGTGCTGAACTTATGCAAACAGATCATGACAGGGACAACTTTAGCAGTGATTATGACCTCCCCCTCCGGCCCGTTCTCACTCTGAAGTCGTCGAATACCGCCACTCTGGTGCCAAAAGCCACCTTTTACTGCAGTATGTAACGCGGCTGAATGTAACCTTTGGTGTTGCTATGATACGCTGCTGGTCTGCGGGACAGCACCTATCAGGGCAGCATGATACACTGCTGGACAGGGTCACATTGAAATGCTACTGGTAACGATGTAATATAAGAAGCAGGAAAGTCCGTATAGGGTGAATAGGTGGTGAATAGGTCCAACAAACCCTGGATTTTCACCCACGAGTCAAGTGTTCACTTCCCCAATGCCAAACCAAGATTTTTTCTAAAACTACCCATATGCTTTTGTTGCCTAAACCTAATCGTGTACTTTTGTTGTCATCCTGGTATTGGCAGCGTCCTGGAACGTCAACAGCAGATGCAGAAGGATACTTGATATGTGAAGTAGTTGCCTGAGAATATGATATAGCATTCTGGTGGCATGTACATGGACTTCTATTCTAATAGAATTCTGTTTCACTGTGCAGGTTTCCAATCAGTGAAGCCGTAGCTTAATGCTCCAATCATCACCTTCGTCTTCATCCACATGCAAAAAAAATCCAGCCAACCACTTGATAAAGTTTAACACTTCACTTCAAAACTCAAAGATGGTACAGAGACAGTTGTCCATTTTTTTTAATCTACTATTATTCAGAAAAAAAGAGGTAAAGACAAAGGTCAAAGATAAAAGAGATAGGAGGTCACAACCTGAGCAGCTCCACTCTCCACTGCAATGAGCTCTCTCAAATCCAAAATCTCCCCCTACTGGTGAGAGTGTAAAAAATAAAGGGGGCAATTAAAGGTACAATACAACAATAATAGTGCCCCTATCTTAACAGATATCTTAACTGATGGCATTGTTAACTTTGCCTGTGAGTGTGAATGAAAAGAAACAGAATAACAACAAAAATATGTTAAAGTCACTGCTGGCATAACTATAATACTAACTCAGTATGTTAAGGTTCTCTTTGATTTTTACAAGTTTAATTGTTGTCGATGCAAAAGAAACAGTTTCAGAGGAGCAAACATTTAGTTTATTCTCTTTGTTGGTGGACATGTTTGAATGACGCCTTTCTTACTGCTTTCCAGTAAAGAGGAAAGTGTGTTTCCTCTTTTTATTTCCCGGTGCATCATGTAAATATATTGTTGTCATCAACATATCCTTTCTTGACTATGATAAACATCTTGGACTTCAGTATTTTAATATTCAAATGCTGATGTCACGTGAAGGCGGCTCCAAGAGAGCATCTACCTGGGGGACATTTTAGTCTTCATCAGCACACAAGTAGAGACACCAGAGTGAAGTGGCTGAGAGGAGGACAGAAGATGTAAGTTTTGATTCTGTTGTGTCACTTTGATATATTATTTATTGTGTGTGTGCAGAGGTGGACAGAACAGTAGTGTTTTTTTTTCCAGTATATATTTCACATCAGTTAAAATCAAATCAGATTTGCAGTTTGTCTTTTTGTATTTGCCAGATTTACCAAACAGCTCAGCTCATTTGTGACATGTTTTATAATCACAGTTTATCATTTTAAAGTTTTAATTTCATGCAAAGTTCAGCGTGTTTTACAAAGAGTGGACACAATAACAAGAACACCTGACATTATAATGCAAAGAAATCCAATAATGTTTCAATACTGTGAAGCTTTGTGAGGCCAGTGGATGTCTTCTTGCCCTGGGTTTTACCTCACAGGCTCAGGATTTGGTTTATGGAACTTTTTTTGGGATGCATGCAGCCTGCTCTGCAGACTCAGGGCTGAGAAAACACTACGTATCTTCTTCTGCATGCTTTTGGGTGCTAAATCTATATATTGAAAAACAGTAAATAATTGAATTCTGCATTATCCTCTATTTTGTTTCTCATTCTGGTTAAAGAACCCGTGACATCGTTGTGTCTCACCCACTCCTGAAACACATTCAGTATGTTTACATGGACAGTTTAATTCCACTTTAAATCGGAATGAATGGCCATTCCGATTAAAAGTGGTCATGTAAATGGTCATTCCGACTGAAAATTAAATCCGATTAAAGGGGGTGGTTTATTCCGTTTGTCATTCCGAATGATAGAATTTTGTGTGCATGTATACACTCATTCCTCTTTAAGTTCATTCCGGTCTTTCTGCGCATGCTCGTTTCCTTGCCCTTCTGGTGCGATGACGTATATAGCGCGCATAGCAACGAGCTGCGATCTCCCATGTAAACCCTCATTCGGAATGAATATTTCCCATGTAAACTACCTGGAAAGACTTTAATTCCGAATGATTTCATTCAGATTTATTTCATTCCGAATGAGAAGCTATCATGTAACCGTAGCCAATATGTTTTTGATAGTAGCAGTGCATTGTAAGGTGAATATATGAAAACCAGAGCATGATAACCACCTGGACAGTATAGTGCGACACAATAACCCTGGCATATTGTTTATTGTTTGCTATTGGCTCAGCCTGATGCATTACATTATTTGTGTTGTTTTTGTTTTTTTTTTCAAATAAGAAATTTTAATGAGCTGGAAAACAACGGCAATTTCTTAGTGTGAGTCTGTTCATGGAGGTTTCATCCTAATTTGCATATTAGCTGATAAACATCATTCTGCTTCCTCATAAACTGGGAGGGGTGGTGATGTTTGTTTGTGTGTGTATTTCTTGTTTTTAATGGACATACAGTTAAGAGTTAAAATGTTTATTTTTTTATTTTACTGACAATATTTGTTAACTCCATTGTGTTTGGTTCACAGCACACTGAAATATCAGTTTCATCTAACAGCAAAGATGCAGTGGAGTCTGTTTCTGCTCCTTCTGATGGGTAAGTGGATCATCTTATCACATATACAGCAGTGCTGCTGCTGCTGCTGCCATGAAATTATTTAACTTAAAGCTCATTCTTATCATGAAATATAGAGCAAATAATCCAGGAACTCAGAAATCTAAGTGAATAAAGAGGCGTGGAGTAAGTAGTAGGTGTGTACTCATAATGTTGATTTAATGCTGTCTGCTCCATCACTGCAGTATTTCCTCTGTTATTAGGTCAGTGTTCCTTCTTCATGTGTCACCTCCATGAGTACCACTTTGTTAAAGAGAAGAAGACCTGGACTGAAGCCCAGAAGTACTGCAGAGAGCATCACACTGACCTGGCCACAGTGTCTAACATGACAGACATGAAGAGACTCCCTGACTCTGCACAGAATCAAGATGGAGCCTGGATTGGGCTTTACAGCGACCCCAAAAGAAATGAGAGAGGGTTGTGGCACTGGCAGTGGTCTCTGCCAGGGCTGGAGTCCAGTTATAGGGAGAGTAGATGGCAGAGAGGAGAGCCGAATGATTACTTTTCTAAAAATGAGAAATGTGTGTGGATCAAGAATCACAAATGGAACGATGCCAGTTGTTCTGAATATCATGCATTTATCTGTTATGATGGTGAGAATATGTAACTAATAATGTTATTATGTGTATACAGCAGATCATCCTGTCTAACAATAGTTTTTGTAGACATACAGGTATACCTCCTCTTTTTGTGTGGGATTAAGTAGAAACTTGGCTGATAAGGTTAAAGGAGCAATAAGCGAAATTCATCATTTCTAGATTGAGGGAATTAAAAAATTGCTATGTGAAGAACTAGAGGTGTAATTTCATCTGGAGTATAGCATGACCTCACACACCCTCTCTTTGTGTTGATCTCTAGCCCCTTGTTTACAAGCTGTGTTCATGTACGTTCATGTTAGTCTGGGGCCGTTAGTGGCCGTTTTGGTAAGGAAACGGAACCAGGGCGAGTGAGACAGGATCCGGAATTCGATGGATGTGCCTTTCCGTAAAAATAAAAGCACCAAGCTAATAAAAATGCGGTGAAACTTTTAATTTAAAGAATATAATTTACAAGAAAAGCCCCAAGCCATTAAGTCAATCGATTTTCTTACACACCTCATCACCCCAAATCAATGGTGTGCCAGAATTTAAAGTTTTACTATGGTGTACATTTTTAGTTTGGTGAATTTGGTGAATACCGCATCCACTCCCTAGACCGGAACCAGAATCCAGACAAAATTCAGAGTGAACAGACACCTGGCGACGCGAGGCTACGTTCATGTGAATCCGCTCCCCTCTCGGAGCCCTTGGCCCTCCCTCCTTATAAAAGGCTACAGCCAGTGAGCAATGGCAGCGCGTATTTTTGAATTGAAATGGCAGAGAGCGGAACGAAACGTTCACCTGAAGACAACCAGGATCTGACATTACCTCTAAAGAAACAACAGTTGTTGGCAAAGAAGTTGTCAGATAAAGAAAGGGACAGAACTCGGATTAACATTGGCCTTGCATTTCCAAGGTGGAGAGCACTGCGAGTGCTTAAGGGGCTACAATTTGACTCAGAGAGACTCTTCTTCTCCTGGACAGGTAACATTAAGTAACAACATAAAGTCAAATGTCTGTTTTAATTAGTGTTACAGTAACGTTAGGCACATGTCGCTATGTCGATTCAATTAAATTTAATGTTACAATCGTAGCATGGGTTAATGTCTAGAGCTTGAGTTATTAGCGGCTCGGTCCCAGCAATGGGTCAGGCCTTACGGTTGTGTTAGGTGAGTAGCCGGCAGCCCAGCTAACATTTGCAATTAGCATTGTAAAATGCAGTCCGGCGGGCAGCCTGGTGGGCTGTGTTTAGTTATTTCCCTGCCTACTTCAATGATGATAGTACCTGTAATAAATGTAATATATGTGCTGAGATGGAGGCGAGGCTCAGTGACCAGAACAGCTGGTAGAAGCGCTCGATAGCTGTAAGTTAACGTTACTCCAGTAGCCATAGTAGCTCTAGTGCTAACTCCAGGAGCCGTGGCGGGCTCACGGAGAAGAGTAGGGACGTTAGCGTGGCAGCCGACTAGTGCTAACGCTAACAGGAAAGCAGGGAAATAGCTAAACACAGCAGAGACCGACAGTGAGTGAAAGACACCACTAACTTCTAAACTAAGCCAAACTAAGTGGCTGTTTAGGTTTTATTTCCTCACCCCTGTGGCGAGTGAATCTGCCTGTAGTGAAACCGGGGCTAACCGGTGCTTCTTCCTCAGGCTCCACTTCACTCAGCTGCCAGCACAGCCAGTTAGCCTCCACTAGCTTCCCAGCTAACATTAGCCTCGGCTCTCCGTTTGGATCCAACCGGAGCACCGAGCCCTGGTTTGTTATTCAGGTTAATGTAGGAAGAAGCAGCGGGTATATCGGGCAGCTGAGTGAAGTGGAGCCTGCGGAAGAAACACCGGCACCGTCTGGATGTAATAGTCCGTGGAGATGATGCAGTGCTCGGCTGCACAGACAAGGCCAGTGGGGTGGGGGGTGGAGAGCAGAGGTAGAGGGAGGTGTGGCTCATTATACAGTCTATGCTCATGACACACTTTGTTTTGGTCTACAGGCAGTGCACAACAGCAAACCTAGCGGTGAAACGATTTCGCTTTTTGCCCCTTTAAAAAATTATATATTTAAAAGTCAAAAGTCAACTGGTGTTATTTTCTATTTATTTATTTTACTTTTAAGTAACATGTAAGTGTAGTGATAAAATTTCTCTTTCTCTACATGCAGAAATGAATTCTAATCCAGTCCTACTTTTAATGATGAGATCCACCTTATTATATCACACACACTTTGATCTTGTAAACATGTGAACCTGCAGTGGATTCATTTTAATTCATCTCACGTTATTGTTTCACTTGTTTTAAATAAGAAAAAAAAGGATTTTTATGAGATGAAATAACTTGTAAACAGTGTGTGTTTCTTAGTTTGTCTGTTTATCCCACAGGAAGGAACCAATCCAACAAGACATTCCATCTGATGGAAGACAGGATGAGCTGGCCACAGGCTCAGAACTACTGCAGAGAACATCACACTGACCTGGTCAGTGGAGACCAACAGTTAGAGGACAACAAATTCAAGGATGAGTTTAAGTTTAAGTCAGACGACTCTGTGTGGATCGGCCTGTTCAGAGATTCCTGGAGGTGGTCAGATGGGAGCAAATTCTCTTTCAGATACGGGGGTCCACAGTTTAACGATGACTCAGGCAGTGAGAGATGTGCTGTGACCATGCTGAATGATGGAGGCAGATGGAGGGATGAAGACTGTGATGAGGAAAAACCCTTCTTCTGCTATGGCGGTGAATATTTCAAAGATAATATAACACATGTGATAAAATATATTTATATAAAGTAATGTTACAGCTGTTATTTACACTGGCCTGTGTTTATCTCCATTTCTTCCATGACAGATAAAGTGATCCCGATCGATAAGAGTGAGACCTCAGAGGACGCCTTATATCACTGCGGAAGGAACTTCAACTAACCAACCCTGACGAGCAGCGATGGGTCCAAGTGAAAGCCAAGCAGGCCAACAGTCCCTACGTCTGGCTGGAGGAGAACATAAGTGGTTCAAAAAGAATGACAGTGAGAAGTTTAATTTCATATATTTTACGTGCTAAACCCACTATACTCACTGGTAGCAGGCCTTTTATTCATTTACTCACTTTGTTTGCAGTGCTGTGTTACTTTTGGAAACATTTACACTATAATGTGTTTGTTGAACAGCATTCTGGGACATGTAGTAATCCCAACCTGAGGGGGAGAGATGTGAAATCACGAGCAGAATTTTTAACAGCAGATTTTAAATTGAGAGAAAGTAGCTACATTGAAGTCAGTTTCAAAGCAGCATCAGATTACTGAGGATGTGACCCTGTAATGGGTTTTTCTCTTTATTCTGATTCAACAACACCTGAGTTATCACTATTTGTTATTTCCTGGAGTTGTTGTTGTATTTTATTTATTCTCTTGAAGTGTGGGTGTTAGAAAGGCTTGAACTATACTGGAACTGTGAGAATACGAAGTACCACATCTATGGTTGTATATTAGTTTTATATTAGTTAAGGGCTGTACTACCTGCTTTTCATAGCACTACAAATTGGGTGCAGTAACAGTCCATAAGCGCCACCTACTGGTGAGCTATATTAATGCCACTGGGGGGGATCTAAAGGAGCAGAGGGCGCACAGTTGCCATGTGGCTGGAGCACGGAGCTGTGGAGTAAATCCATGTGATGTTGTGCCTTCTTAATTTACTGTAAGCAACTGTTTGTTTGTTCGTTCCCATTTGGATTTCATGTGGAAGTCTTACATATCTTACCTAGTCCACACACATTCTCAGAAATAGAGATATGCCTCCACCTGTCCTCGTCACAAACCAGTTACCAGAGAGTTCAGTTTCATGTTCTGACCGACACACAGTGATGAGCATCATATATCCACCAGCCTAAGACAGAGAAGTGAACTCTCAGTTACAGTCAAGCTTTAATTCATCTTTTGAGGTTGTATTTAGTTTTCTGTATAATTGACAGTGTGTATGGTAGACATCTTTATGGTAGGAAATGGAATGAATACACCAGTCTACACTGTACTGGTTTGATTTTTGCTTTATGTATTCAAATATGGAACATATTTTTCAGGTTTTGATAAAGATCTGGTGATGGTTATGTAAAATCTGTGTCAGCTGAATAAAGTGTTAAAAGACAGAGTGGTCCTCTCTTTTTTAAACAAACTGCTGTTGTTTGTTTCATAAAACAATCACTTCCTGTTGTTTATTTTACAAGAAGAGACCCAGCAGACTCTGGATGTTCATATTATAATATGTATAATTCATGATTATACCATACACCTAATGATGGCCAGTCGAAGCCTCACAATGTCTTTATTTTCTCACGCCTCCCTTGCTTTATTAATTCCTGCCGTATTGCCTTTATTCATGATAGCAACTCTTTTATGTGTATTGCGTGACACGTGACAAACTCGATCTACCCTATGTTATCACACTTCATATTACTCACGCTGGAAAAGGATTATCATTTTCTGCCGAAACCCGGGATCGAACCAGGGACCTTTAGATCTTCAGTCTAACGCTCTCCCAACTGAGCTATTTCGGCTCCTATCAACGACCGGCAGCCTGTGTAATTTGTCCGTGTGACCACCAGAGGTCGATCTAATACTATATATATATATATATACTACATATGTACTCCAGGCACTATTGACAAGATACGTCTGTAAGAAATGCTGTGATAATTTGTCCTTGTTATTGATAACAAACACTTAGAGCATTTTAATGCAGGCTGGTATTTAAAGCTCCTTCCTACATTGGAAGGAATGAATAACCCATGGCTACACTTTCGCTCCTTCAGTGTGGTGCAGTATGGTGATAGTACTATACACTGCATGGTATGTTCAGGGTAAAGTTACAGTTTTTAGCAAACACATAAATATGCATTAAGACAAACAACTTCACTTATTACTTTATTTATTGATTTATTGTTTTATTTTTGGCTTTAGTTTGCAGTACTGTGTCTCAGATGCAGTCTCTGAGCAATACAGCCTCAGTACACTGCACACCAAATCAGACATGGTAATGCTGAAATGTTGTTTGAAGTTTGAGTTAACTGTGCTAAAGTGCTGTGAATACTTACTATGAAGAGAACAGCCACTGCTCATATGAAACCATTTTCATTGCTGACCGACTATACACAGCTACAAAGGGGGAAGAAACAGCAGTATTGGTTTTAAATGGGTCTGCAGGGGTAATCATAATGATAATAAAAATAATGATAATGATAATAATATTTGAGATTTGGGACTAAAAATGAATGTAAACTTCCTAAGTTAAGGCTCCAAACACCTATTGTAAACAGGGCTGTAGCCAGGGTTTGGAAAATAGTGAGGTCCAGAATTTTTGTGAGAACCACATATCTCTAAAAAATCAACTTTCATGAGGTTAGAAGAAAAGCTGAGTTTTCCAGCTGATCCAAAAAGGTTTTTAAACAATATCTTTAGTTTAAAGGGACAGTTCACCCCCAAATCAAAAATGCATTTTTGTTCTTACCTGTAGTGCTATATATTAGTGCAGATCGTTTGGTGTGAGTTGTTGGAGATATCGGTCGTAGAGAGATCTGCCTTCTCCCAAGTATAATGGAACTATGGCTCTCAGATTATGGTGCTCAAAGTGTCAAAAAATGCATGTCTCTGTCCAAAAATCATGATGGTAAGATAATCAACAGACCTAGTTTTTAGTAGTTTCATGTAGGAACTACAGCACTTTCCTTCTACTACACTACACCTACCAATTGTATCATTGCGTAGAAGGAAGTGTGCCCAAGAGGCTTGGGCTAGCTCAGTGGTGCTAGGGATGCTAGCAGCAGACGCATGCTTCCTTCCTTCTTCCTTCTTTTTTAGCACTTTGAGCACCACAGGCTGAATGCCATCTAGTTCCATTATATTGGAAAGAAAGCAGACACCTCCACGGCCGATACCTCCAACACCAAAACAATCTAGACTGATAAATAGCACTAAAGACAAGAGGAAAAATATGTGTTGTTGAACACTTCATCCATTAGTTTATTACAAACATCCAGAATCAGAGATAGGCCAACAATGTTTTCACAGGACACTATGACAAATCGCAGTCTGGAAAGTCAGTGGTAACTTGCAAACGTCCATTAGATTTCACAGTGGTACCTCAGTGTCAACCTTGAGCTTTCCTTGGGAAAGTTACATTGTCATATCATACAGTTCAAACCTCGGGGTGTTGACAGACTGGTGAGAGACTGTGGCAGAAAGTGGGCAGAAGATGGCCCAGGTGCTGCCTTACATTTTGCCAGACGGCAAGGGAGCAAGGAGTCCATGATGGAGGAGGTCAGTCGTGATGCTAGGACCATTACAGATGTAGCATGTGTGGTACATGTTGAACTGAGGGCCTAATTATAATTGTAGACATTTTCACAGTCTGAGGTCATGTAATTCAAACTGTAATACAGTTTATCATTATCATAACAGTTTTATGGATCCAGTCCAACAGTATCTGGTTGTTTGGAAAAGCACTGAGTGTCCAGATCAGCAGTGAAATCTGCTCAGTGGCCCTTCAGCTAATGTCATCATATGAGCCTCTAATGCACAATACGGTACATTATCATCATGCTGTTTGTCTCACAGTGGGGTTTCCCGCTTCCTCTCAGTACTACATGTACCCTTTTAGCATCAAGCTTTAAAAATGCTCTGCTGTCATAAAAATCAGCCCACTACTACACATATAAGCTATCCAAGGAATGAACCATAGCCCAGAGGTTTTGTTCTTTGAACAGAGATGTATTCACAGCAACAACACGGTGAGGGGGTTTATCTGAAGTCGTATATTTACATACATACGTGTTATTCTATTCATGAATTGATTCATAATTCATAGATTTTATTTAAATGTCATGTCAATAAAAATGAAGTCCTTTGCTGTAACATTAACAACACAGTTCTTCGTTGTCTTCTTCTTCATCCTCAGACTGATTTCTATGTATTTTCTGTCCTCAAGTCTTGACTAACTTCTAGTTCGGAACATCAGGTGAGTTTTTACCGGCGGCTGCAAAATACTAAGTTGGGAGTTTTGCTTGAGTGAGCATCAGCCTTGAGGCATTTTTGCTTAGTGAATCAAAACGAGTTTCTTCCAGCAATAACCTCATATGAACTCTACCAGTACATCTTGTGCTTATCTCTTAATGTTTGTGTAAGGAGGCTGGTTCCACGGTTTTCTCAATAAGACTGACTCTACACATGTGGCCTTGTATCTGTCCATTAATTTCTATTTCTACTCTTTCTACTCTACTATTCCACTTTTTCTTTCCCCTCCTGCCAAGCGGTTGCATTGTCAGGTCCCTGAAACTCTGTCTGTCTGTTTGTTATCAACACACTTCTGATTGGCATATCAACACAGAGAGCTGGTTGGCCATGTATTCAGGTTTCAGTTGGGAATGAAAATCCCTGACCTGTTTGTTTGTTGTTGAAGTTCAAATCGAGCATCAGAATGGGAAAGAAAGATGATTTAGCTGACTTTGAACGTGGCATGGTTGTTGGTGCCTGACGGGCTGGTCTGAGTATTTCAGAAACTGCTGTTATGCTGGGATTTTCACACACAACCATCTCTAGGGTTTACAGAGGATGCTCCCAAAAAGAGAGTTCTCTGGGTGAAAATGCCTTGTTGATGCCAGGGGTCAGAGGAGAATGGCCAGACTGGTTCAAGATGATAGGAAGGCAACAGTAACTCAAATAACCACTCATTACAACCAAGGTCTGCAGAAGACCATCTCTGAATGAACAACACATCGAACCTTGAAGCAGATGGGCTACAGCAGCAGAAGACCACACCAGGTGCCACTCCTGTCGGCTAACAACAGGAAACTGAGGCTACAGTTCACACAGGCTCACCTAAACTGAACAATAGAAGATTGGAAAAGTGTTGCGTAGTCTGATAAGTCTTGATTTCTGCTGCGACATTCAGATGGTAGGGTCAGAATTTGAAAGCATGGATCCACCCTGCCTTGTATCAACGGTTCAGGCTGCTGGTGGTGGTGTAATGGTGTGGGGGATATTTTCTTGGCACACTTTGAGCCCCTTAGTACCAACCAAGCATGGTTTAAACACCACAGCCTACCTGAGTATTGTTGCTGACCGTGTCCATCCCTTTATGACCACAGTGTACCCATCTTCTGATGGCTTGTTGAATCTACAACATGAAGAATTAGGGCAGTTCTGAAGGCAAAATGGGGTCCAACCTGGTACTAGCAACTTGATGAGTAACTGTTATTTAATTATACATTTTTCTCTGTAACTGACTACAATTAATTTTATTTTCTCATTTAATTCCTTTGAGGTAGTTACACTAGTTACTCTATAACACTATATTTACTCTATTCAACCTTGCCTGTACTTTCATGAACGTGATGACTTTCCATATTGACTGAGGTCTTGATTTAGTTACCTTGTAGTGACTTGCCTGGCATGTACTCTTCAAAAGCAGACGCATTACCTGCCGAAACCCGGGATCGAACCAGGGACCTTTAGATCTTCAGTCTAACGCTCTCCCAACTGAGCTATTTCGGCTTACACGTAATGATCTCCGTGCAATGATGAATAATATCTGCAGGGGTCGCCCTACATTCGTTCTGTGTGATTATATTTAGTGTTTCTAACAATCCAAATGGCATTTTTTTGACGATGTAGTAATTTGAATGTTTAACTGTTATTTTATATTAACCAAAAATATATTAAAATGTAAAAATAATCAGAAATAGCAGCAGAGGACTGATTGTTCTCGCTAAGTTTAAGTGCTGCAGAATTACTTTGCCCTGCAGGCTTCATCCCACATGGATGACCTTCATTTTCCCATACTGCAGAGGTCTGTATCGCCTTCCTCCCACGCAACACAAAGCCCACGCAGTTTTCAAACAGCACGCTGGCAGCTTTCTAACTAATGTGTACAGTATAGCTCACTGGGAGGAGCACGACATGAACACTGCCAGGTACTGGAGGTGCTCGGTGCCTACTGAGGGCACCCGTATTTTCAACATGGATGCACCCACTTGAGAAGGATGGCTTCTCATCAGAAAGCACAAAGCCAGTTCACCAGTAAAGTTTGATTTCACCATGCCAACAGAGACAAGGCAATGCTAAAATTAACACATAGAAATTGCACCACCTACTCACTATATCATTGCTGCATCCTGATTGTTATGAGTGTGCAGACAGTAAATAAACATGCAGTCCCTGCTCGACACACAGACCACAGAGAATCACAATAATTCTTACACACAAGTGTGTCTTCATTTATTTCAACAATGTGTGCTTGTCTCCAGGAGGACTTGGTATCAGTGTGTGTCCCCTCTGGCGCTGAGGGACTAATCATGTGAGCCATATGGACAGTGGTGTACATTGTCCTCATGCTGTTCCCTCACAGCAGGCTTCCTCGTAAGCCATCAAAGTCTTCATGAAAGAAAACTCAGTTATCACAGCTACACCCGAAGGCAGGGTTTATTTTAGACAGAAATATTGTTTGTATTGTATATTTTCAGTATGTACAGTCCCTCTTTGGCATTCAACAAAGTCATATCTGACAGAAAATCCACACCTCATTATTTCATATTTATTGATATAATTCAACATTGCATGGTGATACATTCACGTAAAAACAACACCATGAAGAAAACCTATAAATATAGCATATTTTTGGTGTACATACAGTATAATATATATCTTTTCAGTGTGTTTACATTCAAGAATGCATCAATTGCATGTGTGTGTAAGTGTGTGTGCAAGACAGAGAGATCACACGGCCTCTGAAATGAGCCCCAGTGTGAGAACAGCGTCAGCGAAGTGAACAAACAAGTAGAACAAAGTCAACAGGAAACACTAGTCTTATTAATAATCCCACAATCTGTCAGTGCTCGGCTGTGTGACAGTTACTCTCTTGTGTGTGCTGGACACTACATTTGAGTTGACTCAAGGGACCACATGTCTGGACAAGCCAGCTGCAACTGAAACACTCCTCTAAATCTAGAAAAGTCAGTCTAATCACGTACAGACCAAGTGACTTGTACTGCAGATTTCACATGGAATAAATTTCAGTCTGGTCAGTATTTACAACATGTACATGGGTGTCATTTCAACAGAGAACTGCATGCATGTAGTATGCCAAAACCTCAATATGAACCACAGCAAATATAATGCAGTCCAAAAACAAGAGACTTACAATGAATAGGGGAGACTGGGGGCAATAATATCCACTGAACAAATAATTCCAGTTTAATCAAAACAGTATAATTAATTGTATGAAGTATGAGACATCAGTTTTTCCATTGACAGGCAGAGAGGGATCACCACAGTTTTATTTGTAAAATGTGCATGTTACCACAGCTCAGAGTTGTCTCGTTTCTGATTGGAGCAATTTGAAAAGTTATAATTGCCCCCAGTCTCCCCAGCTGTTTTCTTAAGGCAGTAAGTATTTAGATTTTGTGTCACAGGGGTTTTGATTCCACCCAGCTATTTTTGAGATTGTAGTTTTTGCTGATGTTCTGAACTGCATTATACCAAAAGGTTATTTTGTACGTCACCTGTACATTTTATATCTTACAGTGTCATCACAACTAGCTTCTTTAGCACAGCCAGTTAACTTTATCCATAGTTCTGTCAATGTGAATATATCATAAAAATAAATCTCCACTGTTTAAAAGGACTAGTTAGATGTTGTTAGACATTTTGTAAGAGAGGCTTATTTGCTTTCTTGCTGAGAGTTAGATGAGAAGTTTGATAGCATTCTCATGTCGGTATGCTAAATATAAAGTTACAGTCATCAGCTGGTTAGCTAGCTTAGCACAAAGAGTTGAAATCATGGATGTATAAAGAGAACTGGATACAGCGTTGGAGACGGGACCTGTTCATTCCTATGAAAGTCGTTCAGTGGTGCATGAAGCCAAAATCCAAAAAACAAAGCGTTGTGTCATCGTTGGGCTCATGGAGCAGGCGAACTAGCGACTTCTGTCAGCTGAACTTGCTGCCTCCGGTTTAGTGCAACAACTTGAATGGGGATTAAATAATTTTATCTTGCTTCTAGACCTTCCAAATGCTTCCAAATTTTTGGGCCAAAGGAACTGGAAGTTATAATTCCACTGCATAGCCACTATGAAAACTAGCTTCAAGGTCTGAGCACTTCATGGAGGCCTGATTGAAACATAGGGAAATAACTAGTCTGACTCTGTCTGAAGGTAACATGTTATATCACATTTCAAAGTGTCAAAAATGGAGGTGTAGGGATATTTATTTATTCATCTATTCTGCACAGAATAGAGCAAGTTGTTTCCCTCTGTTTCCACTCTTTGTGCTAAGCTAAGCTAACTAACTTGGCTATAGTGTCATATTCAATGTACGCCTGTATAAAATCATGGACGTAGCTACCATGACGTCACACATTGGTTTGTGGACTCCAGATTTTGAAGCCTTGAATCTTGAATTTTATCTTGACTTTTTGGAGGCAGAAGTGACCATATTTGGACAAGTGGGTGGCTCTGTGGAGAAGTGAGGGGTGGATCTGACTGTAGCAACACCCTGCAGAAAGCCCAGGTCACTCAAGCAGCCCGCCATTGTGTAAATTTGGGCCAGAACAAAATGTAAACAGGTGAGTTATATAAAAATACAGTTGTCATTAATGTTGAAATTAACTATAGAGACTAAAACCATTTTTTTGTAACAGGCTGTAAATATGTTTATTTCTGTTATAAAGTTGGGCATTTCATTCCAGCCTCACATGGCAATTCGAGGAACTGCAGTCTCTGGAGCCTCTGCATTGGCTTCATCTTTTAGCCCAGGAAGCTGCTGCTTGTGTAGCCAACACACATGAGAGTGGTATCAGTCTTCTCATCTAATTCTTTCCAAAAAAAAAAAAAAAAAGCCAATAAGCCTACTTCCCTCAACGTTAATTATGACTTTAATCAATAATCTCAGCTTCTCCAATCATTATATGCAAAAAAATCAATGAGACATCACATCATTTGATACAAATTTGGGAGAAAAAGAGCTGCATTTATCTGAAAGAGCATCACAAGACACTAAACATTGACTGTTTAATAATGACTGAAGCTAAAGCAAAACTGCATTTAAAATTTCACAATAGCCTTTAATTGTTCTCTGACTCTTAAACGCTGACACATTTACATCTCATCTTCAGCATATCATCACTGTGTGCTGATTGTAAATATCTAACACACACCCCCCTTTTTACACCTCATACCATCAGAGCAGAATTAAGGCAGAAACAATATTAAGTACATTTAAATAGATTTTTTAAGTGTTCATTTGTTCAAAGTGTATCAACATTTTTTCCTTTAAAGCTGCCTCAGAGCATTTGAGTGGGTGGCAGATCAGATCATCTGCTGGCTAAACACATTCTTTGGAGCAGTTAGGTAAGCACCACTATGAGAGCGCTCTATCATACAGTATGTAAACAGACTTCAGTATCTGACAAAGTGCAAATTATATACACTTGTGTGTTTGTTGTTGTGATTTGTTTCAGCTGCAGAGGCTGTGTGCACCACAGTGATGACAACATCCTGCTCTCACTGCTGCCTGAGGTGAACGTTAGCGCTGTGTTTCACACGGGCTTGCTGCTGGTGGTTACATTAAAACATCTCCCAAAGGTGGAAATGTGTTTTTCACATATCTTACACTGGCTTCACACACCGGTGAGTTTCATAATGAAACACACCTGTGACTCATTCTGTTTTTTAATTATAGCCCGGCCCAAGTGTGTCAGTCTCACAGGACTTCTGCCAGGCAGCGGTCAGTACCTTCGCTTGCTTCCAGCCGCACCTGCCGGCTGGTTTTTCTGTTCTCCACCCAGGAGTTGTGTATGACAGTGCCCCCTGGTGAAGGGTCTACCTGGAGCAGGGACACCACCCTCTTCTTTACCTTAGCACGGAGGGCACGGCGCAGCTTCTGTCTGGTGAAAGCGTAGAGCAGAGGGTGGGAGACAGTGGTGCCATAGGCCAGGGCTAAGAACCAGAGGCGTAGGCTAACCAGGGCGTCACTGGGGCCTATGCCTAGGATTAGCACATTGGTCACAGAAAGGGGAGCCCAACAGCCCAGGAAGGTGGTGATAATGATTAGGGACATCCTGAACACCCGCCTCTGTCGCTCTCGACGATCCCTGTGTCGCCGCACTGCCCGCCTCAGGGCAATAATTGCCGACACGGAGGCTTGGACACCCATGGTGGCGGGCATGGCGGTCGCAGCGCCTGTGTCAGGGATGACGAGTGGAGCAGAAGAGGACAGGGCAGGGGGGGAGGTAGCTGTAGGGGTCGGGGAGGGGGAGGGGATGAGGGGAGGGTGGCTGAGCTGTTTGGTACCATCTGCAGTGCACTGCTCCCCTCCGACCTCCCCTCCATCATTCGTTCTAAGCCCCGCCTTCTTTTTTTTCTGTCTCTTGTGGTGCCCCCTGAACCGCTGGCCCTTTTTCATGTGGGAGCCGATGCGGATGTTTAAAGCTCTCAGTATTCTAGAGTACGTGAACAGCATCACTGCCACTGTGGTGAAGAAGATGGGTACCTGCAGGACAAGATGGTAGCGCATGCCCAGGCCTGTGTTGAAGCCCTGCCCGCCAACACACAGCAATGTCTGGTTACGCCACGCTGGCGCCACTGTGGCACTGACACCATGTAAGGACAAGGGTGTCACCTGCCCTCTCTCCTCTGCTTCTTCTACACTGGACCACTGCACTTCCAAGAACGGGATAAAGAACACAGCTACCGAGGTGACCCAAACGGCAGCCAGGAGCAACGTCGCCTTACGTGTGGTCAACAGCCTGTTGGCCGGCCGTACTGAAATGTCGTATCGGTCCAAGCTGATAACCAGGATGTTGATGGCCGTGGCTATGCTGGCAAAGGTGACGCAGGCCTCGTGGAAGCAGCAGAGCAGGGCCAGGTTTGGTCCCGGGGGCAGCAGCACAACCACCAGTGTGAGGGGCAGACACAGCACACACACCGCCACATCCAGCACGTGCAGATTGACAGTCACCATATTGCTCACCGAGTCCACCAAATTGGATTGAGAGCAGTAGAGCACCAGCACTGTCAGGTTGCTGCTGAAACCCAACACCAGCTCCAGCATGAGGAAGGCGGTGAGCGACACCTGGAAGCCCAGCGAGTACGGCTCATACCAGGACGCCAAGCTGCTGGGCGAGCCCCCTCCTCCCTGCTCCCGAAGGACTCCCATTCCCTCCAGGCCGGCCACCGTCCCAGCCCAGTCAGTGGTGGCAGGGCCTGAGGTGTAGCTGTCAGTCTCCATGACGACCTCTCAGCCCTCATATATTGTATCTGTCACACCGTTGATGAGCTCCCATGATGCACCAGGCCGAGCCTCCATGATGCAGGGAAGAATAACAGCTTGGTGACAGCGCTGGGGAGACAAGAACACAAGGCAGACAGATGAGAAATGAACTGAGCAGGGGAAAATCAAAACACATTTTCTCTCTCATAGCATGTCAACATTATGTTGGATGGACATAACATGGAGATCATAACCAATGTTGGCCAGGAGAAGAAAATACCTCTCTGTACTATCTATCTATCTATCTATCTATCTATCTATCTATCTATCTATCTATCTATAGATTGATCATTATAAATATGCATGTATCCTCCCCACTCAGTCTCCACATCTGCAGATTGAACAGGTGCTGCATTATGCATCAATCCAGCCTTCAATCTGTCTCCTATCAGTATCTCTTATTACCATTTTGGCTCAGCCACAGCCCGAGACCTGCACACAAGCTGTCAGAACTGCAGGCTGACACAATGGGCCATCACTACTGGTGCTCAGGGGAATGGCCATTTCAATGACGATAAGTAATCAGACCAATCAGCTGCCCTCTCAGTGGATCAGTGAAAACAACACAGTCAGCAATTTACACAAGATTGGTTATGATCTTCAGTCTGCCAGCTGGAGCGGACCGCATGATTTATTTAAAATACCTCTACTGCCAGAGGAGTGCATTTATTAAGTGTTGGAAGGTTTCGGCCAAACTGATGACCACTTAAGTTAATTTGTTTTAGTACCAACTAAAATAAACCGTGGGAGGACATCAAGGAATAGCTGCCGAATAAGCCAACGGTAAACAACAATCATAATGTAGATTTCAGGGAGGTTCATGTGACAGCACAACGGCAGTTAAACCTGCAAAAAAAAAAAAAACAACAACTCTGTTTTACTGAAGCACAATGCTCGTAGCTGGAGTCAGGCGTTGTCAGGTGTGTAGTGGAGGCTTTGAATGTTGAGCAGAGAACATTTCACTGTCTGATATGCTGCAGTTGAAACAAGAAGAGTACATGAAAACGACCTTTGCACCCGACATCTTGTAAGCACATCATCACTAGCGACAAAATCACAGAACAGGTCATTTCTTTGCACTTCAAAATAAGAGCAAATAAAAGTAATGGTGAATTATTATCATCAAGTTTCTTACATTTCTCATATATTTACAGGTAAATAAACAGTATGCCTCTACATTTCTTAGCTAAACTCTGTTAATCTAAAGTTGGCCTGGTTCTTTCCATAGTTGAGCACTTCTAAAGCTTGCTAAGTAGCTTGTATCTCATTCATTTTATATACAAACACACAAAAATGAAAATGGTTTTGAGGGGGAGTTGCTGTACATATTTCAACTCTTTCTTTACAGAGTATGTGCAGCATCTCCAATGGTAGACCAACAAACTTACTGTAGCAACAGTGTCATTAGTTGAAGAAATAGTTACACCATAGCCTGACCAATTCACAAATGCAACAACCTCTCAGCTCATTTTCGATTTTCAAGGAGTGTTATCAGTGGCCGTAGATCAAGATTGAAGATTCAAGATAGCATTTATTGTCATTGCACAGACACCTATACAACGAAACTGGGAGTGCCACAACTGAAGGTGCATTAGGAATAAATATAAGAACAAAAATAAAACAAGTGGAGACAACCCAAGACAAACAAGACGAACGAGACAAGAGCATACAGGTCATGTCATAATAAAAACAATAAGTAAAAAAATTGTATTGCACACATTGTGTCCCCCGCACAAGGTGCGCATGCCAAAAATGATGTCAGCATATATTGTGCGTGAAGCGCAAATGTTCTGCAGATTGTCAGTCATCATATTGAACCTGACCCATATTAGCTAAATGATTGAGACTGGCCCAAAGCGGGACAGGTCAGGTAGAAATCTGTTTAAATGGGAGGGGGACCAAACGCACCTCTCAAGGAAATAAAACATGAGCTCACAAATAAATCTGGTTACACCACACACCTCTCCATATAACCACAAATTGTTTTCTCCTTATTTCATATTTGTGTGCTAATAAAACAATTTGAAACGTATTTATTAGTGATGTTTGGAGACATACTTTTTTAAACCAATATATCTTTAAAACAATTTGTAGCACCTATAGTCTTGTTATGATTATGTTTTTATGTCATTATGTTGAGACATTACAACCATGGAAGGGAAAACTTCTTTTCAGTGTCTTGTTAAAGGCAACTTTTTGGTCTTTCTTCACTTCATAGGTCAGTTCTCCTGTTGTGTTTTAAAGTGCTGTAAATAACAGCATCAGAAAAGAAACACTTCAATCAGGAGAGACAGAAGAATTAAGTAAATATACGATTTAATATAGAATATGAGTGTACAGATTAACAGATGATTTTTGCTGATTAAGATTAAGCAGAAGTCTTTGGCACTTGGACACCAGAGGGAGATATCTGAGTGGCAGCAGGATAATTCCCCCCCATGGAGTCCAGACACTGGCGGTGGTGGCTGCTGACTCTGAGGCTACTGAGGCGGATGAGGCTGATGAGGCTGATGAATCCGTAAAGACTATGTAATGATGGGGAGGTGCAGGGCGCACGCGACAGCAGCAAGAAAAAAATATGTCAGAGAAAGAACCATATTTAAAATGAGGAGCAGTGAGATGATAGGCTAACAGAGAAGGTGTGTCGCAGTGCTATTGGTTGATTGTGAATCAGGTGAAGAACAGCAGATGACTCAACTGACAGACCCAAATACTGACACCCAGAGATAGTGAGTGAGCATGTGTGCAGGAGTGAATGGCAGGGTGAGAAGAAATCTTAAAGTATTGTCTTCCTGACTGAACCTTCGCTAGAGCTTCATTTAAATGTAGGCTAAAAGATAAATGTGTGAATGATAACGGATGATGATCCAGTCCATTGTTCTGAATTCTGGTCGTGGGGATCAAGGGTGCTGCCTTTAACTCATTAGCAGCATTATAAATGGCTTCACATGGAGGACAAAAAACCCTCACTCTCTCCAATCTACATGTACTGACTACACTTTAATATCTGCATCCAAACAGACAGTGCAGACTGGTGTTAGCTGCTGTTAAACAGGGCTGCAGCTTGCTGGTCACTGGTGATTTCTGTTATGGTTTTTTGTTACAGCTTGTTAAACACAGCCTGTTGGTGCTGGTATGAACACAGACAGTATCTCACTGTTGCACTGACAGCTCCAAGATTAAAGGCAGTGTGTAAAACAGAGTTGATTAGAGGTTGGCCACTGATTGCACCTACGGGAAATCAATTGAATGATTAAAATCACAGCTTCCTTTCCCCTAAAATTATCAAGGGGTGAAAATCTCAGCATCAAGTGCTCAACACATTTGTTGACAACCCCAAGAGTCAGAGGCCCAGGAAACAAACAACACAACAAATCAACTCTCAACTATCAACTGCTGGCGACGAGACATTCGGTTGAGTGATGGACTCATTTTCTCCCAGTTTCTGTTGCTGTGGCAACCACACTATGAGAGTGTAGATTAATGAGGGCACAGGTGCCGTAGTATTGAAGCGTGTGACACAGAGCTCTTTGGTGACACCATGCTAGTGACAGAGAGAGACGGTGGAGTGGTAGAGTTAAAACATCTCTCAGCTACAATACAGAGAGCTTGAAACATGTTACGTTCCCACAGAAAACATAAAAGGGACCAAAACGAATTCACATGCTGGTGCACTGTCTGCTTGTCCGTTGACTTTTATGTGTTCCTGTTGTCCCTGGACATCATAAACAGCAGACTGGGGGAGGAAATGGAAGTCCCTTAAGACCACCAGTGCTCTTCTTTAAGCTATTTAAAGTAATATAAGCAAATTATAGACCTATGGAAACAAGAGGCACGTTTCTGCAGCACTGTTTAAAGGTCCAGTGTGTAGGATTTAGTGGGATGTATCGGCAGAAATGGATGATAATATAATAAGTCTGTTATCTTCAGAGCATAATCACCTGAAAATAAGAATGGCTGTGTTTTCATAGAATGAGTTGTTTATATCTACACAGGGAGTGTCCACAGAGTCCACCATGTTTCAACATAAGCCCAGAATGGACAAACCAAACACTGGCTCCAGACATGACCATTTGTGTTTTTGCATTGACCACCATAGTTAGCAGCCCCTCCTCACCAATTAGCATTGGAAAACCCTGGATTTTTTAACGTGAAACTGTTTTATTCCGTGTGTTTAAATCACTAGGTTGATTTTTTTGGAGCAGAAGTGACCTCTGCAGATAATTTGGCTCCTAGTTACACCTCCTGAATGTCACAATCTTAGGTCATCAGAGAAAAATTGTAAGCACACATTAGCAGGTGCTGGGCTAGTAGCCTGTTTGCAATGAGCTCAACACTTACTTGTGACATGAAACTGCTCAGTGTTTTAACTGGTTTTAATCGCCTGGTCCATTTGTTTTGGAGAGGAAGAAACCTTTGTGGAAAATTTGGCTCCCTGTAAAAAAAAAACTCAACAAAGAATACTGAAAGAATCCTGACTGGGAGAATCTTCAGCTGGTTGCAATCTGCAATTCACAACTCATCAATTACTGCCACTTTTACAGTGGACGTCTGCGTCAGACACCAATGCACAAAGGCAGCTTTTGCCAACACAGTCTGACTCTGAAATCATCGAATACCGACGCTTTGGCAGTGACTTCCGGCATCAGACAAAAAAGCAGTCCTTTCATGTTGGCGTGATACGCTGCCAGTGTCAGTTGTTGTGTAGCAGTGCCCGGCGCCATCAGGGGGAAACACGGCGGGACAACAACCTAAGTTAAGCGGGCGAAAGACCCAGTAGAATGGTTAGAAGGGGTTGTGGATTGGTCCAACAGCCACCGACTTTCACCTGAGAGCCTGGTGTTTGCTTCCCCGATGATTATTAATCCAAACCCTGTTCTTTTTTTTCTAAACCCAGCCACGTGTGTGTTGGCGTATCCACATGCATGTGTTGTTGAATGAAAAAAAAACTCAATTTGTGGCGTTGTGCTGATGTGGTGCGTTTATTTTGAAAGAGACTCTATGCAAACTGTACATTTTCTGTGAAAACAGAAGTGTATTTTGAAAACAGACAGTGCATGTAACAGGCTGAAGTTGACACAGCATCCCAGAACGTCAACAACCAACGCACTCAGGGTACCTTGCACATCATATGTCGATGTGGTAACCCCATGACCAAACGTCGATATGTGACGAGGTCAGTGTGAGGATGTTTCAGAATTAGAATATGTTGCTTTTGCAGAGTTATGAAACACACTTGTGAAACCTAAGTACTGTATGTGTAGCGTGCTACAGTGGTGACATATGTCACACAATGTCACATGATGTCAGTAACAACTGTGCTTGTTTTAAGCCAAGCCATGATGGGGTTTTTTTTTCATAGCCTAACCACGTGATTTTGTTGCTTAAACTTCAGGAAATAAATAAAAGAATGAGGTGTTTTATATAAGTTGTGGGTTTATTTGGAAAAAGACTGTATGCGTATAACGAGCAGAAACTCTGCATTTCCTGTGAAAAGTGTTTTTTGAAAAGCCACAATGCAATGACGTTTAGGTCCACTGATAAAGTGACGATGTTTGACGAGTTGAGATGAGAACTCATTGAAATCCTACACACTGCTCCTTTAAGCTAGTGATGAAGCTGTTGGCAGATACAGATTTATGATTGAGTTTAAAACTGTAAGAGATGTCTCATGGGCCTGTAAGGAGGAATGAAAGGAGGGATACTGGGGAAAGTGAAAAAACAGCCAGTGAAGAATTGCCGGTGTGCATGAGCGCAGCCCTGCAGCCACTTTGCTTGACTCATGTTGGAGGTTTCCAGCTGGTCTGTTCGTGAGCAGACTGTCTGATTGCCACCAGAGGATGGGATCGAGCGAGAGTGAAGATAAGTGGGGAAGGGGCGTATATGGAAATGTAAGCAGTGAATTCTTGTTTTTAAAGAGGGCATGCATTACCTGGAAGCAGGACATGTGAAACGCCCTTCTGGAGAGCTGAGACAGATTACAGGAAATGTGAAGGAAGGAAGCAGAAAATAAGGGCGAGCCAGCAGCGCTGGTAAACAAGATGTCCCAGGGTGCAGAGATGGCAGCTCTTTTTTCCACTCTAAACTCTTACAACTGCTGCTAGTTTCCTGGTTGCCTCCAGTGCCCAACAGACTGCTCCGGTCCCAAAAGACTCAACTCATGATTGCCTGAGTGAAAAGCACGATGGCTGCATGGGTTAGATACTTAGCGCAGGAAAGGTGGACGGATATTGCCAATCTAAAAATTGCAGCGGAAAAGCAATCTGGTCCTAAATGGCACAGAGGCTCATGGAGACTGGAGCTATATGATGCACAGGTTTTTCTGTGATGTAGAGATTGATGGTTTGGCTGTGCTGAGATTGTATGCTCTGTTTTTAGGAACTTTTGGTATGATTTATTTCCCCTATGGTTGAAACAATTCAGTTACTTTGGTTTTCTGTACTGTTTAATCTCTGAATTAAAAGGTTGAGTTGCAGAGGGCATTCTTGTGCAGCAGAAGTGTGAAAAAACAATCAATATGACCGTGCTTTGACCCAAAGTGCCTCATGTCCCTGACCCTGGAGAGCACTGCCCTCTTCCACTCTCTTCTTTAGCCACAAGCTGGTTATTAAGAATTTCCTCCCTCTTTGAACAACCTGAATCCAAGTGATCTCAGGGCTGGTTCAGGGTAAAGCGCTTTTCATTTCTGAATCCAGATAACAACCCGTCAAAAAGCACCTCCACTGCTCCTGATAACTAGCTGTGAGCCAGAGGCAGGCAAGTGTGAAATCTGGTGCATTCTTAAGATGGCTCCCTAATTATGTCGCCTGCGAGAGGAGGAAGCTCACCAGGGAGTGCTCCTGGTGACTGTGTGTGTGTGTGTGTGTGTGTGTGTGTGTGTGTGTGTGTGTGTGTGTGTGTGTGTGTGTGTGTGTGTGAGACCATTTTCTAGCTCTGCAGAAGGCAATAATCTCACTCAGACCCTAACATATTGAGAACCAGGAAAAGGTCACATCAGCAAATCAGCATTTCATCAGGGGAAGCCCTGTCTCAGCAATACCTTCTTCATTTACCCGCTGATAACATAATGAGGTCAAATGTGAGAGCGCTGACACATTTTGATGGGAAACTGAACATCAGGTGAAGATGCTGAGAACCAAGAAGCTGTGTGAATAGTGATGTGAGTTTTAACACTTGAATCTGATTTTTCCAGTTTGAATCCTTCTGAGAGGAGAACACTTGCCAAGGGTTAGATAAGAAGATAGGTACCACTCACATGTCTGTGCGGTAAATATGATGCTACCATCAGCAGATGATTTGTACAGAAGCACATTCACAAATGAAAAAAAGACACAATGGGCCTCATGCAAGAAGCAATATACACACACATGTTCTCATATTGTTGTTTGTATCCACAATCTGTTCATGTTTTGTTAGTGCCCATTGATTTCTGTGGTTCACCAGTGTTTTCCTATTTCTCTTAGATAAAAGGAAAATTTTTACAACTGGTTGAAAACACTCCAAGATAAGAGAAAAAAACATCTCATCCAATGGGTTAAAGAATAAACTTTACACCTGAGGAACCTAAAAAAAAATGCATGAATATCATACAATCAAATATAAAAATTTACATTTTAGAATAATTATAATGATTGGATTATTCAATAAATGCTAGTATTCTTGGTCAATTGATCACAATTGCTGTAATTCCAGTTCCTGTGCATCCCTCTGGTGAATTAATTGGCAACTATTTTGATTATTGTTGGGCACAGAAATAGCTCCAGCATGTAACATGACATCTGTGTCTTTACACTGATATAACCAGTGTTGTGCATGTTTACACTTCATAACACCTATAGCTCAAAGCTCATTTTACACAGAATAAAATGAACTACCTCATGTTTATAGTTCATAATTTTACTTTTAAATTAATTTCACAGTCCTCACAAATCAACAAATTTATGTTAATTTCTTCCTTTTTTTAATTAGAATTACCACCTTGTGGTCATATGCCTCTGAGAAGCAGTCAAGTTGCACATACAGTTTTCATCAATGTTTGTGAAAACATGGATGCTTCACACACATCAGCACAGGAGATCTATACAATCAGCACGGTTTCAGAGTGGACACTTGAGATTAGAGTCACCAATTCATTATCTGACCAGTGTCTCCCCCTCTGTTCCTGAGCTGTGGTGTTGATTTATTGCTGGAATAGAGTGTTTGCAGAACATTATGATGTCACAGTGAAGGTGACCTTTGACATTTTGGATATAAAATGTCCTCACTTCATCATTATATATAATTATACATTTGTGTAAAAAGTTGTTATAGTTAACTTCTGAATTCTTGAGTTACAACCAAAAACATGATTTGTGGAGTGCCTCAAGGTCTTCTTAAGATATTGTGTTCATGAGAATGAGGTGGATGCAAGGTCACAGTGACCTTCACCTTTGACGACCAACATCCAAGTTCATTGTTAAAGGAAATGGCCACTTTAGAATGAAAATACAGACAGTACTTACTGACCCTCATGCCGACAAGAAGTCCAGTGTAGTTTTTTAATCCACAAAACTCGTTCAGGGTATCGGAGGATAACAGCTACACTTGAAGTGTATGGAACATACATTTTGAAAATGTAATAAAACTCTGCTAATGCATTTCAAAAATGTCAGAATGGCTCGTCCGTCGTAATCCAAGTACCCCAAAGCTGTGGCATAAAAAATTGACTTGAAAAGATGTAATTTACTCCACTTTTATAGCATAGTTTCTCACCGTGGTCAGTTAGCCTGCAGGCGGGCTGTGTTTACATGGCAACTCGCACTTGGATTACGACGGACGAGCCATTCTGACGTTTTTGAAATGCATTAGCGGAGTTTTATTACATTTTCAAAATGTGGGTTCCATCCACTTCAAGTGTAGCTGTTATTCCGGCTAGCTGTTATGCTCCGATACCCTGAACGAGTTTTGTGAATTAAAAAACTACACTGACTTCTTGTTGGCATGAGGGTCAGTGAGTACTGTCTGTATTTTCATTCAAAAGTGGCCATTTCCTTTAAGTCCAAGTGAACATTTGTGCCAAATTTGAAGAAAATTCCCTCAAGGCTTTCTTAAGATATCACATTCATAGGAATGGGACAGACGTACATACAGATGTACGTCTGGGACAGACGTACATACAGATGTACATACAGATGTACATACAGACGTACATACAGATGTACGTACGGACGGACAACCTGAAAACATAACACCTCTGGCTAAAGCTATTGCCGGTGCTTGTTGGACGCTTCAATGCGATGTGTTGTTTCAAATTCGTTAACGATGTGGCAGACTAGTTGTTCCAGACCGGATGTGAGATGTGAGATTTTTTCCGTTAAAATCTCTACTGGTTTGTTCATGAAACACTTCCAGATATTCACAAGGACTGGTATCAGCAGTACCGGTAAGAGATAAACTTGCCATGCCAGCTGGCATGCCGGGTGCTGTGAATCCTCGAGTTCTGTAAAACACAGTGTGCTAGTGAAGTTAACTGTCGTGAGAGTAAACGACGCTCACGTTCATGCTCATGAGTTGGAAAGTAATGCACATGTTCAATAAATACGCTCTGTCAGCACATTCATGCGTCATGGTAACTAGTGAGCTTTAGCAGTAGATGGATCTTGTTACCTGCAGACAGGTGTTCATGCTGAGCTTAACTAACCTCTCTGGTGGTAGTTTTATAATTATCATACAGACATGGAAGTGGTATTTTGTGTGTTTTACTTTTGCTTTAACCACATGTATACTACACTAAAGCTATGTGTGCTGTACCTTTTGCTTCTGAACTTATTTTATTGTTTGATAATAAACTGATGTTATTCTTGATCATATCTGGCAACAGCTGACGCCTGACATTTTCAATGCAAAATGCAAAACTTAACACATTACCATTTGCAATATGTAAACGTATTCATTTCATTCTGTACAGCACTTGACATCACATCTGCGTCCTTGTCCCTAATCCTTTGTTTTTGATTCAGTTGGGAGGAGCATCTCTGTCTTTGGTTTGATCTCATTTCAGCTCTATTTATATGTAAAGACTTACGATGTTTAATATGTTTTGATGCAAACTGTTTATAGATGCTTGTTTTGTGGCTTTGTGAGTTTGTTTAATGTCAGCTTTCTTCAGGATTATCAAGTTAAACATTAAAACTTTTCAGCGACTTGGGAGCTACATAGTAGACACTGGGTTTTGCAAACTTAAAAAGCAATAGTTTCTTTCTGTGTCCACTGTTTCACACAAATACTCAATAACCACACACGGAGAATGCGGAGATTTGAATGCAGCAAATTAGATCCCAGGGGACTTTAAAAAGTAACTCTGATAAATGTATGAAATCATTGCAAGTTGAGGAAAAGTGCAATGAAATTTAAATAACAACACCTGAACACAGACACTGATCTTATAGAATAACGGATCTTCTTTTTGCTTTAACAGTACATCGAAGCCTCAGCAGGGGGTTAATTCACAAACATCCAGAGCTCCCACCTTCTTTACAGATATAAGTGACGCTCCTCAACCTTTTCCCCTTCGGTGTAGAAAGCCAGAAAGTATGTGACAAGAGACTGTATAACATGTATAATTGAACAGCTATAGTCACATCAGCATTCCCCAGGAGCAGCAGCACAAAGATTAAAAGACAGTGAAAATAATCTTGCTATTCCTGTGAGACGAGCCGATGTTACAGGTTGTCAGAATGACATATAGCGAGAAGACAGAAATGCAGAAGAAAATAGGGAATTCATTTTATACTTCATGCAGGATTTTTACTGGAATACTGTGGAAAATTATTTTTTATCAACCACACTAAAAAAAAATCATGAATAAATCATCATCAAATCTGGCAACATGTATTTGAGATGTTACTCTTTTGATCTCAGTGGCAAATTCAGCAAAGCCAGACACTACTGAGTGCTAACACTGTGTGATTACTGTAATTTAAAACAAATAAATACAATCTATTCTGTTAGAAAAATAGAAATAATTTTAAAAAGACTAACAGTCATGCTAGTATCTATGTGAAACTGCACTGAGGCACAGCATTGCTTTAAGCTAAATGTTAAAGTCAGCATTTATGCACTAGAGTAGATTTTGCCTGGAAGATGGGCGGGGAGCACCGGGAGCTGGTGACATAGGGAGCACCTTTACACCATTCATCTGCACACACTCCCCACACCGCAGTGACACAGACCTGGTTAAAAATTGGCAAACTATCTCTGTAAGTACAATTTTGAAGTACTTGTACTTTACCTAAGTAATATGTCACTTAATACTTCTACTACACTACAATTCTTTGACAGTTTTAGGTACTTTGCAGATTTAGATTATCAATAAAATTTAATCAACTAATAAACCATCAGTGTCGGGGGAAACTATTGTAAAAGAATAGTTTTGTAAGCTACCAATTACTTTACATGGGAGGAAGCTGAACAGCAATGCTACTTTGTAAAAAAAAACTAATGGCACTGACAATGTACATCTGATACAAAACTATAATGAAATGTTATACAAAAAGGTCACATACCAGTAAAAAATGCCATTTGTTGAGTTCATTGCAAAAAGTGCCCACCTGCCCACAAGTCGTACATAAGGCCCCCACACAAAAAAAGGCAAAAACATTATTTAACTACTTGAATCACTATGAAGATATGACCTACAGCAACATGCTGCAAAATATAATTTGACTACTAGTTTAATTTCATGTAGTTCACTTCTCCCCAACACTGTAAATTAGTGTATATTTGTGTGCATTAAGCTACCCCGCAGTGTATAAGGTAATTTAATCTTGCTCCACCTTAACCTGCTGCAACATTTGTGAAATGTAAAGATTTTAATGCAGGACTTCTACAATGTAGTATAGCTACTTTTTCCTTGACATCTGAGCACTTCTGTCACCACTGAACACATCAAGATCAACATCAAGCTACCAACATATGTACCAGCAAGCATATCCACTACATTCACTGTATCTTCACACAACACATGGGTGTTCACATGGCACCACAGGTTTGAAGTAAATCAGTTTTTCTTCATTAAGATGCAAAGTTATGCAGCAAGGTGCCTGAAAATCTAATCACACAGTCAGCTAAACCGTGGGAAGCTGTGGGGAACTTATGACGTTTCTGTCATGTACCATGGATGAGAGAGTCGGACAACACAGCAGGTGCAGGACAGACATAACTACACCCACCAACCAAATCACTGCACAGGAGGATGTGTGCATCCACTGCTAGCTCACCTAGCAGCACTGAGCTACATTCACATATGTGGCCAATTTAGAGTCACCAATTAACCTGCATGTCTTTGGACTGTGGGAGGAAGCGCACCTGGAGAAAACCCATGCTGACACGGGGAGAACATGCAAACTCTGCACAGAGGGGCTCCTCCACCCGAAAATGGTTCAAACCCCTGTTCAAACCAGTAGCCCTCTTGCTGTAAGCGACAATACTAACCACTGCACCAGCATGCCGCCTATACTACTCATTACTCTTTTCAAAAGTAACAGTATTACTTTACTTATTACTCCCTGCCAACAGTGATTCATTACTTACAGCAACTCAATCAAAAACAATCTAGACTGATAAACAGCACCGCAAGTAAGAGGAAAAACACATATTTTTTTGATTTTGTGTGCGGTGTGAGAGGGTGAGTAACGACAAAACAGAAAGGCTGGAGCGAGCATGAGGACAGAACATACACACTCCCTCCATGCAGTAAACACCCACCAGCATGTGTGAGCACGTACTAGTGTAAAAAGACTTCCTGCTGAGACATCAAGCTGTTATTTGAGCACGCTCTCAAGTCACCACGCCAGGATGGAGACAAAATGTCATGTCAGAGCAAAACACTCGCAGGCCACTGCTCATCCTCAGCACAGTTGGCCTGGGAGAGCAAGGCACACACATCTACTGTATATTACATACAGTACATTTGCGCTCACACACACACACACACACACACACACACACACACACACACACACACACACACACACAACAGGACACCTGCTGAGGCTAAGTGGTCTTGTAGCTTTAGATGAATACAAAGAAGACAAAAGTCTCATCTGCAGCAGCCCTGGAGTGTATTACAGGGTTGTAAATGTTGGGGATTATTTTCTCTGCCAGAAGATGAAACATAAAACAAATACGAGCTGAAAAAACAATTCCCCATTGAATCTGACTCACAGCTGGTTGCCTGCGCTTAACACAGAGGCATGACTCTGACCTTGAAATCTGAGGACAGTGACATCATGTTTATCATTTTCAAGATTAGTATCATCATGTAAAGTGTAATGAACATTCTAAATACAAACAAATAGTTATATACCACCAGTATCTCCACTGGATGCATGGTTATGGGAAACACAATTGCACATGCCTCATTGTGAAGCCCTTCTGGGACCACTGAAAAATACATTTGAGCTGGACGTTTGACAAGGTCGGTCCAACTCAAGGTCCACTCTCTAGCTTTTAACCATATCACTTGGTCTTCATGTCAACAGGTGCATCTCCATGACATCTGAGCCATCCATTGATGAGCATGTGATGTGATTTTAAGTGCCAGAAAAGCTAATAATATCATATCCAAAGTCAAAAAGGTAGACTGTGTGAACATAGCCGTGATTTTACAGTTTGTGGTGTTGGATTGCTCTGTACTGCAAAATGATTTGTATAAACAGCCTTCAAATGGTTAAATCAACTCCTCTGTGGTTGTAAACATTTTATAAGCATCAGGTTGTGTTGTCGCATAATTGTTCTATTATTGCATTAAACTGTAGAGGTGTTGAATTATTTTGTCCACAGTCTGTACTTCCTGCTGTGTTTATTAGAGGTCTGTCACAGTGGGATGTGTAGGGTGTTTTTTTTTAGTGGCTATATTAAATTGAAATTACAGCAGGTGTCGAAGTAGCATGGACGAAAAGTAGCGTCTAACTGGAATCAGTGCTAATTAGGGCTGCAATGGATTGAGATTTTTAACAGTACAATTACCATCACGGTGTCACAGTATCATGGTGTATGGTATTACACAGTTATTGTTATTATCATTATTATTATTAGTAGTAGTAGTTGTATGAATAGTTACAATGACCTTTAAAGGAAAACAACGATTTTTGGGGGGGGTTTGGATGAATAAACGCTTCAATAAATGGAAACTTGAGACCATTTTTAAAATTTGGAAGTGTGTAAAATGTCTGACAGTTAAGGAGGGAAAGTGATGCATGTGCAGGTGAGATTTTCCTCCAGTTGCATAGACAATCAAATGTACACATGATGATAACTATCACTTTTCACACCACATTGTATGGTTTCACAGTATATTGCTGCAACACTAGTACTAATGTTAGCAAGCTATGGTAACTAGCTTCAGCTTTTTAAGTTGACTGAGAGCACGACAGGTCCTCCCAACGTTGAATGCTGTAAAAAGACAGATGTCTTAAATCAGTAATTGTTGATAAACAACTGTTGTCCAGTCAGTAGAGGACTACAGAAGTTGACTGAAGCATCTATCCAATCGCCAAAATAAATGCTGGTGTTGTAGGTTTCTGGATATGTTACATTTGCATGTTTTATATGTTAAATTTGTACATTTTATATGTAGCAGATATGTTTCAGTTCTACAGTTTAATGTGTTACAACACTGTGGTTAAGGTTTGGTGAGGTTTAGTCACAAAGGTTTTGTCAGGGTCATGAAAAACATCATGTTTTGGCTTAAATACTTGGTTTTGATGCAACAAACACGGCTGGTAATGTCAGTGGTCTCGAACAGGGGTCTGTTGCTGTCTGGTGCTTGGCAGACATCTTGCCTTGGTTTCACACCATCCACCTCCTCCTCCCCTTGATGAGAAACTCAGCCCATATACATATAATCCAAACTACATAACTTTAGAGCAGTTGTAACATACGTACATATATGTTTTGCAGAAAAGTACAATACCGACATATTATTCTGGCTACTGGGCTGGAAATGTCCAGCCAGAGGTTTGAGGCTTAGATTCTGTTTCCACAAATATGTCCAAAAAAGGCTTTATACTGTTAGAAAAATGAATAAAAAAGTGCATAATAGCTGCAGTATCATTAAAGCTTAGATTTCCATACACAATAGTGAGAATAATTCAAATTTCTGTTTGATTTTAATCATTCATCCCCTCCAAAATATTCAAAATTTTGTAAAGGACAAAGTAAATTGCCATTCTACACAATACAACATGTACAACATTGTATGTCTCGTGATCTACACAAATACACGCACACTGTGTCCGGACACTCTTAACACAGCCAGGGGTCAGAGGTCTGCTCCACTCTGATTGGTTTATTGACCCTCTGTCCAAGGTTTTTACAGCCCTCAATTGTGGCTGTTGTTAAAGCTGCATCCATGCTTTCCATGCAGAAATACAATTATCATTTCGGTCCAAGTCATAAATATTTTTGGCTCATTTCATAATGGAGCTGAGGAGCAGCTGGAGAAAGCAAGCGGGGCGGCATGAAATATGGAGAAATACAGAGAGTGCTTTAAGGGAAAATATGAAGGAGAGCAAAGTCAAGCAAAAACTCAGCTTCTTCGGGAGACTCATCTTTAATGTATGTATCTCTTTAAATGACCGTGAGAGGAGAAATCTGAGAGATAAAACACACACAGCCGGTGCACCTATTGCCATTTCAGTCATTGACCAGAATACACTTGGTATTGGGAAACAAATCCATTATTCAGACAGGCTCTCCAAACTACAGGCAATTCAGGTATGAGCGAAGCATCCAGGCTCTCGCTGAGGACCTTTGTGTTGTCCTGTTGCCTGAATTATTTATTGCTGAGCTGAAATATGGACCTGAAATAGCCAGCCATTGAAAACCTAAGCTTTGGGGAAGAAACAGAGGAAAGTGGGGAAAGAAGCACAAAACAGACGAGAGAGAGAAAAGGTGTGTTGCAGCTGACAGATGCAAAACAGAAAGCCACTTGGTGAGAAAAGATGAGGTTACTCAACTGCAGAAGGATGCAATTAGAAGACAATTTATCCGTGTGTGTGTGAGCTGGTGACAGCAAGACAGAGAGGGGATGATGATGATGATGTCTTGACACACACGCAGACACACTTCCTGGCTTGGTGTATACAGCAGGACTCCTTCATGTTCACAATCAAAGCCGTCCGCAGCAGAACACGGGGACGGCGTGGTGGCAGAGATGCAGCTCAGACCCAAATGCTTTCATCAGGACTTGTCCCTTTTTCTCTTTGCTTTCTTCCACCTCCTCACTGTTGCAAGCAGCCCCTCCCTTCTCCGTTACTCCTCATCTCGCCTGCTGTGTCTTACTGCATTTAGTTTCACTTTTACAGTCTTTAGTTGTGCCTCTGTACATCTCTGCTTTTAATCCTTTTGTTCTTTGACATAAAACACAGTTGCTTGTGACGAACAGCTGAGAGAGAAGCTGCGTGATACAGGATGTGGATTGTATGAGAGTATGAATCTGAGTTATTTGGTTCTGTGAGATTAGCCGGTAGTTCTGAAATGCTAAAGCTGCAACTAACAATCACTTTCACTGTTGATCAATCTGTTGATTATTTTTCCGGTTAATCGATTAGTTGTTTGGTGAATAGTGAAAAATGGCAATCAGGGTTTCCCAAAGCCGAAGAAGACACTCTCAGATGTCAGCCAGAAAATATTCACATTTAAGAGGCTGGAATCAGAGAGATTTGATTCTCCTTTCTTAAGAATATTCAAACCAATTAATCAATCATCAAATTAGTTTGCGATTACAATCATCCTTCGCTACTGGAAAAGTCAAGTTGAACCAGAATATAGAGAGTGGGTTATGTTAATGATAGAGATTGCATCATTTGAGTTAATGAAAGCCAGCCTGCAAAACCATAAAGAATCATATTTGCTTGTCTGGAATCAGTCTTTTTTAAAAGGACTAAATATGTCATAGGAGCCAGTGGGCTTTTGCTTCTTTTGCTTTGGTTGAATCATAGAGACCTTTTTGTTTTTATGTCTGTTTTAGGCTTTTTGTGCAAAAAAAAAAAGGTCACCTGATGATATAAGAATTAGTGCTGTGCTGATGGACTTTTGATTTATTACTGTTATGAACACTGCAGAGATGTGTTTTTGTTTAGTGTGTGCTGTTTGTATGTATTTGTCTTTTGTGTTGATTATCTTAAAGAGGCAACAGACAGCATCTTCTCCTAAATATATCATTATGAAAATAATGTGGGTTGCACAGGGTAGTGGCCACAGTAAAATCAGACTATCAGCGTTTATGTAGGTTACTTTGTGGCTGTGCAATAAGCTTCTGCCACTGGTGCCGAAATTTTGCGGAAAAAAATCTGCTTTACAGCAGGAAACACGTCATGTATTGCAAAATTGGTCGGTCAGCCAATCAGGGACTGGAGCAGTTGGGCATGAGATAGTTGAGTCACGAGCACAATGGCAGACGGACAAAGTTTGGAGACAAGTGAAAAACGGCCTAGCAAAAGAAAAGGAGCTCCTCTGTCTGAGGAGGCAAAGAAGAGCAAAAAGGAGAGTGATAAAAGAAGAGGAAAAACAAGAGTAAACCTCAGTCAGGCGTTCAAGAGATGGAGGGAGCTCCATGACCAAAGAGGCTTCAAAAACCATGTCCAGCTAGCTTTCTTTCTAATGGATCAGTAAGTAACACGGCTAAATGTTAGCTAGCCGAGAGAGGACTGTACTGCACTGGCTGCTAGTTCATTCCTAGCTGGCCAACATCACAAATCGACGCAACCAGGGACCGGGTAGCGAGTGTTGGTCGGCTGACATCCTCGTTGCCATTCTACGGCAGCCCTCGGAGAGTGATACCCCCCTCCCTTCCTTCTGTTCTCTTCTCACGGAGGCAGCTATCAACGGACATCGCCCAGCTAAGTTACGCCCAGCTAAGTGAACACTGAACTTTGTTTCCCATTCAATTTGAGCTCCAACCGGCCGCATCGTTTCCATACGGTACCGTTTATTCTAGAATCGGGACTGTTTCCATGTGCATATTAGTATAATTCCACTGTGTCTACTGTTGTTTGTACTGATACTGTACATATTGGTATAATTTACTGTGAGTTGTTTGTACTGGTACTGTGCAGTCTGGTATAATTATTTGCATTACTATTTGTTTTTTTTTTTCTTCAGATAAATCTGATAATTGTTGCTCTGTCTCTTTACTCATTTATTTAGTAGAGGGTCCACACACCTCATTCTACATATACATAGAGGTATACTGGTGGCTTTACAGCCTACATTTTATTGATTATCTCTGATCCCCACAGTCAATTTGGTCGTTGCGACAGTGCGACGCAACACCACTGACGCTAGGTGGCGCCAAGCTAAAAAAAAAAAACGAATCCTATCTCTTGCCTCTTTAAAATAGAAAAACTTCAACAAAAAACTTAAATGATGAAAAAATTGGTCAACGATTAATTTAATGGATGACAACTAATTGACTTATCATTGCAGCATATCACGTATTTACTCATCAATCAAAACTCTAATGCTAGGCTACTGTTGCTTTACAACACACAGCACCATGCAGCATTAATGCCACATAACTTTCATTACCAATTAATCTGACAATTATTTTCTTGATTAATTATGTGGTCTAAAAAAATGTCAGAAGATAATAAACTCACAGTTTCTCAGGGACCCATGGTGACAACTATACACTATCTGCTTTTCTTGCCAATCAATAATCCAAAACCAACAGAGAAAACCAGTATATTACCACCACTGAGAAACTGTAACCAGATATGTCTTTGCATTTTGCTTTGTGGATAAATAGTCGATTGAGTGACAGGGCTGGACGATTTAATTATTTTCACTGATATTTGAATTGCAATATAATTTGCGATATTAGAGGGAATCAATACTCTTATTTCTGTGGAAAAAATATAAAAAATAATACATAATGGTGGGATTTTTGCAGGAATCTGTACCAAAGAAAGATGTTTTCTTTAGTCTGTAGAATATGATGTGTAGGCAGAACCACAATATTTCATTCAAAGTAGTATTTTGACTTTCATTTTGTCTTAAAGAAATATATCAATTTTGATAAAGATTTTGATTAATCATTAATTTGGAAGTTAATTTATGTTGATAACCACATTTTGGATGAAATAACTCAAAACAGAAAGGCAAGGAACAAAATCCCTAAAGTGTATACCTTAAATATTTCATATTGAGGTGTAATGTGCATCATTGTAGTAACTTTGGGGATAAAACAACTGAACAGTCTTTTTTTAACAGACCAGTGGCAAGCCCTGCATGTTGATTATGCTGCTCATTCTGCCTTTAAATGACGGTTAAGGTTTAACCATTTAATTAAAGTTGTATTTGGGTGTTTCTTCCCCAACATTGCCAAGGTGTGAGAGATAGAGCTGTAATTCATCAACTATGGGACAGTCAGAAGAGATTAAAATCTGTTTATGCATTTTCCGGATATTTTAAGGCATGTTTGGCCCCTGGGCTGTTGGCGCACACAACAAAACACTAACGCAAAACATCGCGAACACAAGCGCACACCATCCACACGGACAGGCATGCTTTGATGTACAGTATGCATGGTGAGATGTTTCCAGCGGACTGCAGTGAGGACTCCCTCAGGAGCGTGGGAGAAATACACAGCCTCAGAGCCCGTAACTGTGTCAAGCACCTACTCCCACACACAGCCCGTGGTTTCTAATAAAACCCAGATTCCTCTGCTAAATCGATATTTCGTGAAGCATTGGGTGCCAAACAGCACACGGAGCGGGGTGCTGTGCACTGCACGGGAGGAATGCAAACACACAAACCTCGCATCAAACAAAAAGTTGGATATAATGTGCATCAACAAAACAGCGTTTACAGTTTATAAAGATTTTTTGGTGAATAATTGGATTTAAAATACGCTGCGTAAAAGTGAGGCAAAAGTTAAACAGGCGTTTTAATGTGCTGAATATAAGAGCAGGTTCAAATGCAAAATGATTTAATTGGCATTTTAAGTTACTGATGGGCTGATAGGTGGGAGCTACCTGCGTGCCAACATGCTGCCAAGCGGCTGCGCAATTTTACATTAAAATCTCTTTATCACACTAACGACTGCTTCAAAAAGCCCAGAGATAATGCAAAGTCAAAGGCACATGGATGCTTTATAAAAACTGCACTCTTACCTCTGTCTCACGCTCAGCAATCCATGTCCTCAACCTGTGTGTTGATGGGAAGCGTCGCTCCTGTCCTGTGGAGCAGCCGAGCACATGCTCAGCACCAGCAGCAGCAGCAGCAACAGCTCCACCAGGGGACACTGACAGCAACACAGCTCAGTGGGACGGACTGACGGCTGGCTGTCCGCAGGAAGAGCTCAGGCTCCTGGAGGATCCACAGAGGACCCTGCTGTCAGGATTACTTCAGCTGACTGGAGGAGGGATCTGCTGCTGAGGTCATTCACATGAAAGCTTTACACCATGCCTGTCAGTGATGCTGGACTTTCTTTGAGGCAGAACTTTAAAGCCCCAGTCCGCATTTTTTCTGGGTTGGATGCATATATGAAAAAGCTTTTTAAAAATTCTGATAAACTGCCTCAAGTGATGTCACTGGAGTCAGTATTGCTTGGGGCTTAAGATTGAGGAGAACATCTGGGCGTGGAGAGAAAGACAAGACCTCTTTCCTGCTCCTCATCTCTACTTGAGGTTAGCAGCTCGATGTTTCATTAGCTGCTTCCAGGCGCCAACCTCCAAGGCTGAAAAATGAAGCCATTATGGAAGTGCCTGCAGTTCATCCAGTGGCAACTTGAGGCTGGCTCCAAGACAAAGCTAATCCCGATAGACCCCCATTTTAGATTACCCAACTTTACAGCAGGAAGAAACATGTTTACAGCCTGGTACAAAAACGGTTGTGGTCTCTAAAGCTAATTTCAACATTCATGACATCCGTACAGGGGGTAATTTTTTTTATATCTTACCAGTTTACATTTTATCAAGGCCCAAAGCCAATACTTAAGGGCTGCTTTAATGATAGGCTGTCTGCGAGGCCACAGTCTATGAGTCAGATCCAACCCTTGCTCCTCCACAGCTCCAACCTCTCGTCCAAATATGGTCACTTCTGGCTCCAAAAAATTCAGATAGTGACGTCCAAAAAGCTGAACTTGAGGCTTCACAACAGCAGTCCACAAACCAATGGGTGACATCATGGTAGCCATGTCCATTATGTATACAGTGTATGGCTGCTACTAGCATAACGCATTCTGACCAATGACTGTATGTAAAGATGAGAGATGACAGCTCCCTAAAAGTGAAGCCAAAACATTAATTGCCCCCTGGTGGCTGGCTGTAGTAAAGGTCATAACCCCTGCCCACTCCTTGGTAGCAGATAGGACATGGGCCAAACTAAAACCTCAAAGTTCACATTCATCACATTTTTCCAAAGATAGCTTCCTTCATTTTGAATAGTTCTTATCAAGCTGATGTATGGTCAAGTGTTTTTCTTTTAAGTTTGGTTGAAATTAGTTAATTGATGCTATCAAAAGGGGGCGTGATGTCATTACTGACAGCTGTGTCAGTCAGTATGCTCATGATAAATGGCACTGCTTGTGATTGTGTTGAACGTGTGTGGGTGGGAATTTCATACTGCTGCTCCACTTCCTGATCACTACTGCACAGACCCTGCCTCCAAATGATATCACCAGAGCAAGAGTAGTCGTATCCGGGATATTTTGGCTTTGTTTTTCTACAGTAGAATGAACTGGAGGCACATTGACCATCTTTATATGCAGTCTATGATTCTGGCTGAACGCTCCGCAGTGGAGTTGCATTGTGGATGATGTTGGTGCCAGGTTTCGATAAGATAGAAAAACAGGATATGTCTGATTCTGCTGCATCAATTTGGCTCCATTTTTTAACTGCCCATCAGGCCCATTATAGGAGTGAAAGGCTGAAGCAGTGGAGGTCAACCAAGACATCAGCATGGTTTTAATATTTTCAGCATTTGCACAAATCAAACCACTTACCAAACCTGCTCAGCAGACTAGCAACGAGCAGATTATCTGTAGAAACCAATTTAAATGCAGATAACTGTATGGCTTCAATTTAATACACTTGAACCATGCCATTCAGGAATACTGTGAATCATAACAGATGTACATTAAAGCAGGAGACACAGTGGACATTTACATGCACAAAATATTCTAGTTTTTACCCTTATTCAGAAAAGATCATACCAAGCTGTTTACATGGCTAATGAATATGAAGACTTTCCTAATATTCCTGCTAACATGCAGCTGAGCATATTCTGTCATTTATCACGTCAATATATGGAAAAATGGAACAGCTGGAGCCACCTGTGCCATTTTGCTTCTTTGCACCAAAACAGAATTTTTTTCCAGTTTTCTATCAGTGTTGGACTTGTTCAACAGTGTGACCGCAGCCTCCCTCTTTCCCTCCTTCAACCACCTTCTTGAAAAGGTCAGCATTTAAAAGCAAGTCATTTTAGTCGGACTGATGGCAGCCAAGAAAGTGATAGCAACTTGCTGGAAGTCACCTGATTCTCTTACAATCAGAGCTTGGACCCTCTCCTTTTTGGATGTCATATTTAGATGGTGCTCTCAACAGTATGAATTAATGGTGCTAATAAGAAAAAATTAAACACCTGGCACAGTACTGCTGAATCTTTGAAAGACATGTTACAAGGTTAATGTATTGCCTTTAGCTCTTCTGACTTAAGTGTGCTCAGATGTCTAGTTCTGTGTGTGTGTTATGAATGTATGCACTTATTTTTTGTTTTATTTCTACTATTATTTTGCTTTATTTATCCCTTCTTATAATTAATCATTTGATGTCTTATTGTTCATGACATGTTCTTATGATGTGGTCTCAATTTAGGTATGCTTACTGTAAGTATGCAAATCATGTGTTTCTGTAATTTCACAATCCCCATAGTCATGGCATACCTTTGTTTTCTATGTTTGCTAAAATTACAATAAAAAAATGATGACCAAAAAAGGTGGGAGTTGTGATATTTGCATATATATCTAAATACCTGTTGATATCATAGTCTATGTTTAAAAGTAAGAGTGTTTCTCATTCCAACCAGAAATGTGGGCTTTTCTTTTAGGCATGCATTTTTACATCAGCCTTGCAAACTGTTGGTGAGTTCACTTGTGTGCAACGCATCCATGACAACTCACAGCTCTGACAGAAAACAAGCAAGAGGCTGCAAACTGTGGTAAAAACCAAACTGAGGTGCATATTCTGAATGTGCTGTATACATGTCTATAAAGGAGGCTCCTAAAACCTGAATAATATCAACATATCCCATGTGTCTTAATTGGAACAGTACATTCAGGATATGGCCTAATTCAGAACATCCAAAGGGAACATGTTGTTTACATGACCCACGTCAAATTCAGAATATTGTGATATTTGGAATAATAGTGGAATATTAGTGTGCATGTAAACATAGTCAGTGGGCATGAACATCATGACTCATTTCAGTGGGAACAAAGACATGGCACACGACCAGCGTTCAACTTGTGGTTGTATTGTATGCAACAGCTGTTCATGCAGGATGTAACTGATGCAATGCCAATACAGACCAGGAGATGTGCTTATTATCTCATGATTCATTACATTTAAAGATATACTTTGCAGGATTCTCCTAAAATCAATGTATTGACTCATATACAGCAACCATCACTTATGACCCACGACTCTGCCCTCTGCCTGTTTTAAACCGTTTTCTTGCTTTCTGTGTTGACTATGTTTATGGGTGTGTATTCCCACAGCACTCAGGTGAGGCTTGGACTTTATAAAAAAATAGCGACCAGCTGCCATACAGAAAATAACAGTAATGTAGCGAGGCAAAATGTCAAACAGGAGTGAATCTGGGGTTGGCTTTTACTATTGCTGGTGAGTGGGTTTACAAACAGTAACCAACAATCCTGCGTAGCATACCTTTAAACAGCATCCATATCACTCAATACATAAGCAAACAATAACCAAGCTGATATTATGTGGGGTATTTATTGCATTTCATGTAAACATGGACTGAACCAGAAATGTCTCTGGCCAGGTTTTTATTCTTTCTTGTCATAATATTTTCTATAGACAGAAAATCGAGACAAAAAGAAAAGAAACCGGCAGATGATGAGCCAGGGAGTGGACCAGAGTCATACCCCAGCTCTTGACCTTCTGAATATACACCTTAGACATTTATACTCTCCAGGATGTATCAGACAGCCAATTTGGTTAAAATCTGTCCTCAGCCTTTTGCTGCCACCTTCCAGGACAAAATGGCAATAGTGGCACTTCTGCCACCAGCTGAAGCCATCATCTTGCTCTCTCCTCTCTCTCTCTCAGTGTAATGGTTCGCTTCCGTCCCCTCACCCCTTGCAGCTGCCTGCTCTTCCTTCGTTCTCTTCCTCTGATTTTCTGAGGCAGAGGCAGGCTGCAGCTGACAGGACAGTGCAGGCCAGGGGACAATTAGGGAAGCGTGGGAGAGACAGCTGGACCTGTTGCCAATTACACTGACTTTGACCAGGAACCACACACACACACACAAAGGCAGCTTAATGGGCTTACACTGCACATCTAAGCTCCCATGTGGACCTACTGTATGTAGACTTAAACAGACTTTCAGGAACGAGAAAATAAAAAAAGGGTTAGTTTTATTTATTCACTTCCACAGGAAAAAGTTACAGTAGTGAGTAAAAGTGCTTTCTGAGGAATAACTTGTGGCATCAGCTTCTACATACATATGGGGCAGAAAAATGTAACAGAGCGAGAAAGTGACTGTGAGACTATCGCAGTGTCTGCAAACAACACAGGAAACTGTGACATGAACATGAGAAGATCACCAGTTTCATCTGCGACAATCTACACTGTGCTCTAAATCTAAGAGTGGACAATGTGTTCGTTCCACCATCGTCAGCTTTAGTCCGTCATCAGTGGGATGTCTTTCCCAGCAGCATGCTCTGCAGCTGCCTGATCCTGCCTTCCTGTGGCAGCGTCAGATTCTTCTCTGCTCGCTCCTCCTCCTCCAGCAGCTGCTCGATGTAGCAGGAGGAGCCCAGCAGGATGTGGCCTGTGGCCTGCATGGAGAAGATGGTCCATCGCAGAGCCTCCCTGGAAGCACAGCACAGAGAGAGAATGAGGGAGTGTTCATAGATAGCAATTCTCTGTGGAGAGGGCTAAACAGACACACACAACACAGTGTGAGTAACTTGGGATATACACCGAGCAGCCAGATGAAGTGGATAACATTGATCATCTTGTTACAATGCAATGTTCTACTGGGAAACCTTGCATCCTAGCATTCATGTGGAAGTGACTTGACACGCACCACCAAGCCAAACACCACTGCAGACCAAGTACACCCTCTCATGACAGGACAATGCACCATAGCACACAGGAAAACTAGCAGAGGAATGGCCGTGACAAAGAACTGCCTCCATATTCCCCAGATCCCAATCTGATCAAGCATCAGACGGATGTACCACTACCCCAGAGCCAAGTCCGATCCACAGTGGGGCCTCCTTGGATTGGATTTGGTTCTGACCTGTTGAGACATGGACACAGGACCTGTGCAGCTATCTTGTGGTGTCTGGCACCAGAGTGTCCTGAGCAGTTTTTGCAGTGAGGCATGGTGCATTGTCCTGCTGGGAGGCCACTGCTGCTGCTATGAGGGGTTGTACTTGGTCTGTGATGATGTTCGGGTGAGTTATGCATGTCAAGTGGTGTCCACATGATTGCCAGGAGTGAAGGTTTCCAAGAATAACATTGAATTGTAACAGGATGATGAATGTTTTTCACGTCATCGGTTTCTAATGTTGTGGCTGATCGGTGTACATATGTATGAGAATATGATCAGAAGAAATGACATGCCATGTCTTGAGTAATTGTAATACAAAATTAAACACACAAGCATGACAGGCCACACAAGCTGCCAAGAAAATGAGTGACAGGAAATATACACAACCCGAGATGATCATTTCTCACATAGACTGGATCTCGTAAAACGGACATCTAAGTAACAAACCGCTTTCACTGTGATGTGAGTACAAAAGCCCCCATATTTGACAAGTCTGCAAAATATAATCCTCTCTGACTGAAGCTCCGCGCCAAAGCTGAAAAACAGCAGATCTCAGCAGCGATGATGTAACTCCTCCCAAAATTAATCTCAGTAAAATCTAGCCTTTGTTCTGCAATCTGATCATTTCAACTCCACCACCCACACAGGGATACACAGTACAGTAGGAATTTAGGCGTTGCATGACAGGGGGTTTTGTGCACGGCATACTGTCGCTGGTGTTAGAAAAGCAGCTGATGTACAGTAGGAAATGAACCAGAAAAAAAACTGAATTGTCGGTGGGTGGTTGCACTGCAGAGGTGATGATCCGCTTGGTGTTTTATGGATTAGAAACTCAATAAAATGCAGCAATTTTCATCTCTAACTGGATTAAACTATAACTGGGGATCCCAAATAGTGCTTCAGTAAAGTCAGCAGGGAAATGCTTTGACATGAAGAAAAAACATACATCAATTACATAACAGTTTAACAGCAAAGCATAAAGGCTCTTCCACTCACTTCAGCATCTTTTTGGCAGCGTAACAGCGCAGGTCATAGGACACAGTATAAGCGCCGTAAAAGGTCGCCTTCACGTTCAGGCAGCCAATGAAATCCTTGGGGTTGTTTTTGTAGAGGTCAAAAGTCAGCTTGGCCACGTCTTTCCGGTGCTGTGGCCTGCAGGCAGTGAGCTGATCTCTGGAGGGGCTGTTCTGTGGAGCGACAGGAACGGAAACATAAGTCAGGTCAAAAGGGCACAGACACATTTTGTTGGTGTGATTGCAGCCAGAAAACTGGGCCAAGTGGCAGCTCCACCGGCAGACAGTTGGATCACAGACTGAAGAAGCTCCTGCCAGTGATGATGGGAAAGGCAAAGGACAATGAAGCAAGGTCAGTGTGAGGTCACCAGAGTAAAGACTTGGAGGGGTGGATGCAAATCAATGCATGCATCCATTTCTATGGAAATTAATTGCTTTTGGTAGAATGCCTTTCAGATTTGATGATGCCTCTGGGTCTGATTAATATTCAGTCCCCAGCCTTTGATTCTTCTCTGGAAATAACGAAGGAAGAAACTAATCTCTGGTGTTCGCCCTGTGTTCTGCCTTTGCACAATTACTGACATATTGCTCCCCTATTCACTATGAAGGAGACAATATTTGCTGATTAAATTCCACTGAATGTATTATCCTTCAGTCTGCAGACCCCCTCACCTTCCACATTCATGCCTGCTGCATTAAAATAACAGATTTCTGTTCAGTCACTACATCAAAGAACCACTAACACTGAATAAAAGAAGTCGATCAGTCATGTTGAGCATCACAATGTACAGCTGATCAACAGTGCCACTTGGTGGCTGAACTGAAAAGGGTCAGCACCATCATACCGCATGTGGAGTCCACTTGTGGCCCTTCTCCAGGACCATGAGGACAGTGTTTACAGGCAGCGTCTGGAAGAACTCCTCTGTGTCCACCCCTGTGCCGTCTTCATCCAGCACCAGGGCGCTGACACACAATATGCTCAACGAGTCACTGACCTGAGAGGGCAGATACAGAGAGGAACAAGTGTACATCACATGGTAAATAAATGTGTTAAAGGTCATGTGGGCGCATTACTCATTAGAAACAATTCATATATGATTCATTATACAAAGATAGAGCTCTATTACAGTCAGATACAAAGTGTACACCTCAGTCTTGTGAACTTTTACCGACATGAGCCTCACAAATGATGAAGCATGAAGTGAGTCATAGGTCAGTCTGTCCCAAGGTTATTATAGTTTACTAAAATTAAAAACTATATTAGGTGTGAAAAATATTTTAGTTAACTAAAGTGAAAAAATGAAAAGACTGAAACGATACTGTGTACTTACAAAAGCAAATGAAATAAAATATATACACGTAAAGACTTCAGTTTTAGCCTCTGTCAGTTCAGTCAAATCTGTCAGCACAACAACCACGAGACCTTGATGTATATGTTTACTACTGAGACTGGGATGTCTACGTGAGTGACAGTCGATTGCCTTCAGAAAGTGTTGTGCTTGTACTGTAATACCTTCTCTGAACTTCTTAAACCTTCCCCCTGAGAAATACCCCTCTTGAGCGTGCCTAGATTCTGTTGTTACCCAAGAACAAACCCTGAATAAGAAAACATTGAGTCAACTGTTTGAGTCATCCTTTGATCATCATCCACCTGTGACTTCATTTCAATTCCTCTTCAGCCCTCTCACACACTCTCCTTACCTTGTTTATTAGATCGTCTAGAGAGTCTGCCATGATTCCCTTCTTCACGCTGCGGTCAGCATTTGTAACCCTGAAGGGCCTTGGTCGAGGAGCTCGACCCGACAGCAGCTGCTGGGTCATGGAAGCGCTGGCTGAGACGCTGGCTGTCACACACCTTAGAAAAGACAGAAGTAAACTTCATAATGTTAAACCAATAACTATGAACTGGTGATTGTTGGCTATCCCATCCACCCCACAGAACAGTGCTCTTACTTGGAGAGGGCAGACGGAGTCAGAAGGCTGAGGGACTTCATCGCATAATCCATCTGAGAGCTCATCGACCTGTGATTAGAGGAAATGTCGGTTTAGCTATTAGACCTTACTGAGCAAACAACATTACTGACAGGCTTTACAAAAGGAGCAAAAAGTGGCTTTGACTGAACACTGCAGCTTCAAACATTTTACATCACAACAATTAAAGCAAACAATCTAAAGTAAATTCTAGTACTGCATTCCCTATTTAGTGTTCAGGTTACAGGTATCATAACTAACTCTAATCTGTAAACCTAACCCTGTCCCAATAAAAAGACCCACGCATACAACATAGATCTCATTGTTATTAAAAGTTGACACTTGCGAAGTGGCTGTCCTGACCCTGTTTGAGTATAATCCTTATAGCCGTTGTTGGGATCCTGAAGTGCTGCTCCTAATGCCACTAAACCTCTCTGATAACACACACTCTCTCCTCTTGTTGCTGTTTCTTGCACCACTTGTTCACTGAACTTTGTGCCGATGACTGTTGAGCTAGTTACAAGCTGTGAGCTTTATTGAGTAATTCTCCCTGAACACTCACACTGACCCTCCCTTGTGAAAGCCCTGGTTTTCATTGGACCACTTTCTACAGAAGACAGAGCGCCTGTGAAAACATGCTGACAGTGTGTTCTGTGGAAATTACCCAGACTGACCTGGAGGGTGTTTTTAAAAAGACCTTAAAAGACATTAAAATGGATTTTCTCAAAGCTTCAAGGAACACAAACCAAATTATATTGAACTCCACTGTATTGAAGTGGTGTTAGAAAACGTATCTGCATGTCTAAATAACAGGTGGGATAATGAGAATGTATGACCTGTGCAGGCTAATTAGAGTGAATCAGCCCTTAAAAGATAATGCAAAGGTATGGGATATGACAAGGACAGGAGAGCAGATTTACCATGTTTGAGCTTGTGGTCAAAAATGTTAATTTTCAAAACAGTTATTTAATTAATTTTGCAGTGTGGAGGGTTTAATAGCATCTAGTAGTGAGGATTGCAGATTGCAACAAGCTGAAACTTCTCCCATGAGCTAAGTGTGAACTCCCAGTTAGGCTTGCTTGTTCACGAGATATTTCCCAGGAGCCGAATGATCTTTAGAGGTCTTTTTCTCTCCAAAACAAATGGACCACATAATTAAAACTGATAAAAACATAAAATGAAGCAGTTCAAGCAGTTTCATGGTAAAAAAAAAAAAAAAGAAAAAAATCAGTGTTTCTCCAATGCTGCTCATCATGGAGGGACTGCTCACCACAGCAGTAGACCCAAAAACGAGAATGGCCCTTTCTAGAGCCTGTCTGTTCTGTGCTACTGTAGAAACATGGCAGTGTAAAATGATGATCTCCATGGACAAGGACCTGCGCCCTATGTCGATATAAATTGCTCATTCTAAGGTAACGAAAACACGATGGTGACAGGTGATAGCTGCCGTGCTCTGGTTGGATTTTCTCCCTTTGATGCAGTCAGAAGAGGAGTTGGTATTTGAACAGGTATTTGAATACTGTACACATTTTTGAATTCCCATTACTTAAAAAGGGGAAAATTATGATTGTTTTTTTTTTCATATAGACCTACTCAGACTTTTGAATTTGCCCATCACCCTTTGTCTCTGTCAGAGGTTGTGGAGAATGACAATAATTTAATTGATGTGAGAGCAAAGTTCTTGTAAAGTTTCCCAAATTAGGTCATCGTTCAACGTTCACACATTATCTTGGCGTGACGGCTTATAGAGACAATGTGTCCACACCTCCCAGTGTTATCACTTCATGTTACACAACTACAGATACAGTTAGTCTGGGATCACCTGTGTACATTAACCACCACAATAATTAAAAAAAAACAGTGATTAATATATAATTAATGTAACAGAATTATCTAACAGAAATCTTTAAATCTGCTGTTTCAATAGGAAGAAGCAGAACCACAGCTACTTCATTCAGCCAAATTAGTGGCATTTGTGCACTGTAACTTTGCAAAATTAAACTTAAAAAATTTAAATCTTTGTTAAGCACTGTATCTCATAACACGTATAACATTCAAAATGTGTAATGGTCAATCTCAGGATGATTTATTTATTTTTTCAATAGGTTTCTCAATGAAAGATGGTTCATAAAAGTAACAGGACGAAAAATAACATGACATAAATAACAGTACTGAGTTTTTAGCCAAGCAGTGCCAGTTACATGAACTATAGCCACATGGCATCAGTGCTGATAGCATGAGAACACTTGGCACCTTCAAGTGATTTACCAAAACTATCTTTGAAAAAACATCTAAGAAATAATTTGGGTGACAGGACTGTACTTTGATATTGACATTCTCTGTCATACTTACAATATGATCAAAAATATGAAGTCAGAGAATTAATTTTAATTAATTTTGGTAATTTTGGTAGAGTCACACAGTAACACAAAACACAACGTTACTGAAGGATTCTAATGTTTATATTTCATGGTGTAGTGTTAGAGAGAAGGGATGGTTTAAAATCCTCGTTTTTCAGTGTTCTAGATGGTTTTTATAAAAGGTCTTACATGATGTATCTTCAAATTATATTTAGGCCAAAGTGCAGGACACTTTGCTTGATAATATAATGTATTATACAGATACTTTTATATATCTTTATGCATGCAATGTCCTGGGGACGGAAAAGGCAGAATGACCCACTGGTGTGTTTCTCCTTACTTGTTCAAGAGCACATTCAACTGGTAATGTTTCCCAAATAATTTTAAAAGTAGATGTCTGAATGTTTGTCACACTTTTTAAAAAAAAAAAAAAAAAAAAAAGTCTGTGGCTCATAAATGACCTGGTGTGACACACCTGCTGTGACATTGAGAGATACAAAGTACTGCCCTGCTTATGCAAACTTTAGTGCAGATGAAAGGCCACAGTCACACTGTTGTTCTCTCACACAATTCACAAAGCATTGCCAGTGGCTATATTTCACTGTCTGGGAGTCTGAGAGTTTACACTCAGCTGAGCAGCACATATTCACACCCAGCAGCCTCCTGCACTACTGTGGCATCAGGAAGGGAAATGGGAGTAAAACTTAACCTTATCACATATGAAAAAAACAGTCAGTCCTGACATTATGGGTAAGATCACTGTCTGCCTACTGAACAAGCTGTAATCCTCTATTCTTGTTTATGGTCACACTACTGAAACGACAAATAACAGACTTTCTATGGTCTGAATGAAAATATGGGATTCTCAGAGGATTGTTGTTCTTCTGTTTGAGTAACACATCATACAACCAACTAAACTGGAGAAAATCTGGTGGAAAATGAGCTTGTTGTTTTCTAAAATAACATGTCCAGCATTCAGATAGTATAAAATCTACTTCACTTATGATATGGCCAGACTGAGGGAGAAAAAATGAATGTCACAGCCACTATACGGGAGGCCTTATACAGAAAAAGACATAGGCTACCACCACAGCATAATGCTAAACTTGTAGTGATAGGAATGCATTGGTTTCTATTAAATGTGTAGACCGCCTTGTTTAGTATTTTAGAGGGCACATTATGAGAAAACCGAGTTAAAAGTCAACGTATTATAACACTGAGACTTACTTTAGTGTTCCTGGTGTGAAGTGCAGCCAAATGAGTCCGTCACTGCCTCAGAGCTAATTAACAACACCTGCATCAGACTCATTAACGACTGACAGCCGCCATTTTGGAAACTGTCTCTCCCTCTGTTTGAGTATAAGCTTTCCAGCATTTAAACAACAGGCTGTCCACTGAGGGAGTGGACATTATTAAAATAGCTGACGATGTGAGGACCATCTTTTACCAAACTGTTATTAAGACCTGTACACTGTAATGTGTGGGTAAAGGGAGAGACACGATGAGGACATCATGTGGACAAACGACGAACTGCAGTTTAGACCCGAGCAGGTAGGAAAGAAACTCAGTTTTGGACATGTTTAGCCTTAAAGTACCACAATATATAGCCTACTCCAGTGCAAGTAGAAGTCCTGGATTTAAAAATGTACTCGAAGGGGAACAGAATTGTAGTAGCTATGTTATTCCCATGGCCCAGGAAAGTTCAATCAATATTTGTGAACATGAGCTCCTCTCTCTCAAAGCTAGAAACCAGAGGTAAGTCTCAGACTTGTGATGTCATAGAGTATAAAGTCTGGAGCTGATCCATAGACAATGAATGGGGGCCCGACCTTGTGAACCCACAGAATGTTTCTTTACTTGTTTATACCCAAATGAGCTTTACTCTGTTGTAGTGTACTCAGCTGTGAAAGAGAAAATGTGCCCATATACCCAGAACATTCCCCTGAGTGCTCTCAGAGTCATCTAGAACATCTTTGACAATGCACTGTCTATGGAGTATCTCCAGACTTTACACCCTATGACATCACAAATTTGAGATTTAGCACTCTAGTTTAAGGCTATGGAAGAGAATTGTTTATATTTACTAATGTTTCTGGACTTGTCTTAGACCGGGGGTCAGCAACCTTTACTATCAAAAGAGCCATTTTTCACCAAAAAAAAAAAAAGAAAATATGTTTGGAGCCACAGAATATAGTTGAGTGTTATTATGAAGGTAACACAGACTACTGTGTCTAAAATAGTCTATCAACATTACTAGCAGGTCTAAATGAGCCCAGGGTGGCTGGTCAGCAATGGGCTGGTTCACCACCAAGAGTTGGTCGTGAAAGCAAATGACTCTGTCCACCTATTATTAATGTCTCTATTTTCTTCTGAGACCTTTACATTTTTGGATTTAGAGTCTATATCAAGTCTTGCTGGGGAGATTTACAAGGAAGCTACTGTGTTTTTTTTATATTGTATTTTGTACTATGCAGTGTGTAGCCTACATACTGCTTCTATTATGTTAGGCACATGGGTTTACTGTAGTCTGCATTTCACCTGTAGGGCCTAATTTTATTCTTATTTATTGCATCTACTTGTTATATGTAGGACTGCAGATGGAAATTAGCATTTTGCTAAATCTGGTGCAACCATGTTTTCATTTTAAAAAATCATTATAAATCAAATAAACTAAACTAAATAACATGTATGAATTTTGAAAAAAGGCGAAGCTCCCCTTTAAGTAAAGAAGTAAGCTATTAGCAAGAAAGAAAGTAAAAAAAAATGTGATTTTATCAGCCCTAGTCTATTATTTATTTGCTATTATTAGTGATGCATTAATGCATGACTTTTAAATGTTAATTATGGTCAAGGTGGAGAAATCACATCAGCAACTTTATATAATGCTGAGTAACAATAACATGGCATCACATTTTAAAAGATCAGATATCAGATAAATGTAAAGAAGGAATCTAGGATTATAAAGTACACTCAAACAGATATATTGGAGTGATCTGTACCTCAGAGTTATACAGTAGCCTCGGCTACAGTGCATGAGTAAATTGGCATTGGTCACAGCTTAGATCCAAGTTCATTTCCTGTTGTACGAGCAACTGTGGCAGAAACACACTTGTCAAGACTAATGTGTGAAACAACTTTAAACCCTAACTGGAAAGGCTAAATTAAGATTATCTTTTCTCAGCTGAGTGCAGTCATTACATAAAACACATTAGCCTGTGATAACTGCCTCATGGTGATGAATGGAGTTTTTATCTGTCTTTTTAATTAAAAGACAAAACATGCATGCACTTCTTCTCTACACTTCACCAGATGACTGTAGTGTGGCAAACAAAGATCTACTACTGCTTTTCTACTCAGTTTTCTTTGTGGTTTATTGCCTGTGATAACTTTAGAAGAAGCCGTTAGACTTCCTTAAATAAATTATTGTTACGATATTCTAATGACACCATAAACAGCCCAGTGCTCCTTGTTGCAACAATCAGCTGCTAATGTCCGAATAATTGCTGTATAGTTTGTATTTTGCAGAGTTGGAGGGTTTCCGTGATGCCCAGTAGTGACTTCATACTGGCCTCACTAGCTGCATCATATTATAAACATTTCTTGTAATATCTGCGCTGTGTTGGTTTTAATAGATTTGAAGCTACCACAGCTTGAAGTGATACGAGAAATAACTCAAGGTCATGACCGGCGTAAACTGAACAAACTCAAATGTAAATCAGATGAGCAGTTTATTTCACTCTGTTGCTTCCCATTTCATGCTCACTGCAGGAGCACAGATGAATCATGCCACAGAGATATTAGTGTAATGTAGAGCAGATAATGCATCAGACTTAAAATAGCCGCGACTTGTTTGCCAAATTTATCAAGTATGAGTGAACAAAGGTCTATAGAAGGGGTCTGTTGTTCTTTCAGAGGTCAATATCCTGCCCATGTCTTTGTCTTGTTATCACATATCAGACCCCACAGTGGGTGACGCAAGCTCATTTGGATCAGACCCATTCATTTGTGCTTTATGGGTTGCTGATGCTTGTAATTATACTAAGCATGCCTGATATCAATGCAGAGTGAAATGAATTAGACTTGAGAAAAAAAATGTGATACTCATATTGGATTTAATTGAACAATCTTTTCTTTGCATTCAAGATTACACATGCAAACACAAGAAACAGATTTCAGAACCTGATCACACTTTATGGCCCACGGGTGAATAATCTCTGAGACAAAGGACCAGCTTCATGTTACTTTGTGTGATGTTGTTTGCAGTGTCCTTTTATGGTTTACATCATTCTTTCTTTTATCTTCTGTTTCATTCAGTCCATGGAGGAGTCTGGGTGTAGAGTGTGGTATAAAAGTAAAGCAGATCTAAGCTCTAAAGGACAGATACTGACCGTAATGACTGTTTTCACCTGAACTAGCATTGTTTCTAATAGTGTCGCTGCAACAATGTGAGAACTCCTCTGTGAGGTGAGACTTCGTCCATTGAGCCCCTGACAGCTCCCAGGGGCCCCGCATCTTATTTCCTCTTGCCTATTCGTGCCATCAGTTCTGCGTTGGCTGCCGCCTTGGTTCTCATGTCCTGATTCTTGGCCAGGTCTATGAGGACACTGAGGATACTGGTGGGAACATCGAGGGACAGGGCGAAGCGAGACCCCTGCTGGGCTCTCTTTGGCACCTGGGAGGCTGGGCGAGGGGCTCGTTCTGGCCGGAGCACAATGTGATGCTCTGATCGGAGCAATGAGTTCAACAAACCGCTGCGGTTCAGGATGTCGACAGCCAGCATGCCCCTCTGTGTGTCCTCATCGAGTTTAGCAAGAGCGGGATTGCTCCTCTGACTCTGGATGCACCAAGGCAGCAGCAGAGCCAGGCAGAAACACACACGCACACTTCTCATGGTCAAGATTCTGTGTGTCTGCAGGGAGAGAAAAACATATCAGTTAGTCAGTCGCCTAAAATTACACAACTGTGACACTGCAAGGCTTCTCTCAGTGATGGCATGCAGGAATTTTCTTCTTTGCAATCATTTGAACAAAAAAATCAGAAAACACAAATTTTTACTTATTTTATGTGCAAATCCCTCTAAAGCAATGATGGAAAACAGGATGCTATTAGATGGGAATGTATGAGTGTGATGCAATTCATAACAATCAAATTCCTAAATGATTTGTAAATGTATTTTCCAGAGCATCCACAAAAGATTAACATTTCAGTGCACAAATGGAGACAAATGATCTGAAATATAGATAGATTTGAAATATACATTATAAAAAGACAGAAAAACTACTTCAGTTATACAGTTTTCTGCAGATAATTATAGATTCTCCAATATTAGGTCCACTTGTCCTATAAATTATTCAATATTTTGTCCAGCTCCCTAATAATCATGCACTATTTTCTGACATTTGTACACATTAACCTGGGTAAGCATCAAGTGTCATAATCACAATCAATTCTTACTCAGTGTCACCACTGTAGAAGGTTGACAAAAAGGCACTTCTCCTTCCTCTGGTCTAAAGCAGGTAATGATCTCTTGTCTCTGACCCTCAGATATCCTGCGGTACTGTATCTTCTGTCTCCTGGTTTCTTCTTCTTCTGGAGCTACGGGGTGATCGACCTGTGCGGCACGCAGTCAGATCTTCAACTGGACTTGTGCCTGCTCATCCACGACTTTGTCCTCATCCACGTCGGTCTTCACCGTCACACTGCCCCTTCCCCTCTATGTTGGTCTTTTACATCTCCACACCCCGTCACCCTCCCCTCGTTTCATCTCATTTCCTCTACACTCATTGCCGTCTTTCTCTTTCTAAAAATAACAAGATGGTAATCACAACAGAATGAATAGGATAGTTGCCCCAGTCTGCAGCCAAAGCACAATAGCATCTGCGTTCAAAAGTTAAGTACCAACACACTGCAAAAAAACAAAAGAAAGCAGCAGACTGGGTGTCCATAGTGTCATTATTGCAATGGCAAGAATAAATGTTAAAAGATGGTGCTAAGACAAACAACATTATCACTGAGATGCTATTACTGATTGCTGTGATCATCTTTGTTGTTCCTATTGTGTTTGTGTGTGATATATTTTCTTAAAGGTTAGTTTTTATGGCTTTTCTGCCTTAATTAGATAGGACAGGGTGAGCATGAAAGGGGAAACAAAGGGGGGGTGACATGCAGCAAAAGGCTGAAGATTAGAATCAAACCCATGACTGCTGTGGCAATACATAGCCTTTGTGCATGGCGTGCCTGTTTTACCAGGTGAGCTACTGGGTGTCCCAGGTGTGCAATTTCTAATACAGTTGTTTGAAGCATCTGCTGTGAGTGAATGTGTTCAGTTTTGTTCATTTCCATATTTTTTATAAGCATTACTGTGGGGCTGTGGTGTAAATATGGAAAGTCAGTGTCAGTTACCAAGATCCATCATTGAAGAAATACCTCACCAACAAAATGGTCATTTGTGTCTGTGAAGGGAACTTTGTTTTTCTCGCATGCTTCCTTGGTGAACGAAAAATCCAAAAAACTGGGAAAATTGCTGATGGATTGAAGTCATAGATGACCTTGTTTAACAACATGTTATGTTGACAAGACAGAAGAGATGGTGTTTGACCCAGGGGCAGTCAGTGACCACACACCAGTGGTCATCCACAACCAATCCATCGTACAGGTGTCACCATATAAATATCTCTGTCTTTGTTGACAACTCACTAACCTGAAACACACATGTTGACAGTCTCTGTAGCAAATTACAACAGCACTGGAATTTCTTACATCAAAAATGATCAAATATTTATGATAATGTTTAATCAGGCAGTCTTCGAGAGCCTAATTAAGTATAGCATCACAGCTAGGTTCAGTAACCTCTCTGTGCAGTTAAAAAACTGTTAGATTGATCCACACTGCTTGGAAAATAATAGGTGTCAAAGAGTACATTTCCATGCAGTCTTTTTTTGAACAGCGACTCTAAGTCAAGCCAATAAGATCATCAATGACTCCTCTCATGTTCTGCATACAGAGTACGGGCTGCTGCCCCCTGGTAGGAGATTTAGAGTGCCTCGTTGCAGACTGAACAGATTTTTTTTTTTTTTTAAATCATTCATACTTCTGTCTATGAAGCCTTTAAACAATGGCAGATAAAGCCAGATTTGGCACTGGATTACGATCGACGATGATGATTTGGTGATTTGCATTTTATAGAGGTTTTTTTAGCATGTGATGTTATTTATTTATTTATCTTTTTGTGTTTCTTATTGCTACATTGGGTATGTGGATTTGTCTATGCACTATGTTGTGTATTGTATTTGTATGGCTGCAGTATGGGTGATGGGGCCAAGAGAAACTTCCCACTCTGTGCGACAATAAAGTTAATCTTGATCTTGATCTTAAACAGCAAAACTATATCAAAACATCTCTTTACAAACTCTCACACAATTGGCACAGTATAATCCAAGTCTTGTTTTTCCAGTCGTATGCTCAGAACTTCCCAAACATATGCGGATCGTTTGTGTAACCACTGGGCATCTCTGCTATTCCAAAATATGCTGCTCCTTTCTTCTGACATACAGGATCAAGACTCCCCTTCTTGAAAGAGTGACAGTCTCACTGAAGGAAACATCTCTCATCTTAAGCCCAGGAGATCAGCAGGATCACTGAAACAGTGCTCAAAAGACCAGAGGGGTTTACCAAAGTCCTCAAACCATCTAGTTTAACTGCATCATGGCTTGGATGAGACAATCTGAGGCCAAGGCAAAGGTCAAAGGTGTGATACTACAAGGCCATATGAATGTCATGCATGCGCTGTATATTTGTTTAGTTTGTAGTTTTGCTAAAACAGCATGCTTTCTCATTAGATAGTCAGACTAAAGATAAATCTCTGGGATCTAAAACAAGCATCTTACATCGCAAACTCTGACAAAAAGCAGTTCTACATGAAAGAGCAGCCACAAATTATTCTACATTACTGTGACAGTGATTAAACTCTACAGGAAGCATTTAGTTGGGGGTAACAGCTGCTAAATGTGTCATCAATTAGAGTTTAGGGAGGCAATTGCATTTCCTGAAATGGGATTTATGTGTTTCATAATAATTGAAGTTGAAGACAAGAAACTGCAGATTTGCTCCTTGGGTTCCAATTTAGGAATAATAGTCTTGATTAAGGATCCAATAATCAGTATCAGTTCTTTTCATTGATGTTGTGTAACAACAGCCACTCCAGCTATGTGCACGTGTGTCCTCGTATGACACGGAAAATTTCAATCAAAGTGCTGGACAATGTGCATTATCGACCATTTAATGGAACATAGTGTATCAGTACACAAATGTCTTTATTTACAGAACAGAGGAGGGAAGATTTGGGAGGTTAGATGGGAGCTATCGTAGAGAAAGCCCTCTGGAGAACAAGGAGGAAGAAGCTGTCAGGCCCAGGAGGGAGACCAACAAGACAAAGCCTACCTCGTTTCCTGAGTCACCTCCAGTCCAGCCCATCAAGGGACTTATCCTCATCTGACTAATGATATGAATATTACAATTGCTGCCTGATTACAAAAGTTGGGCCCTCGGGGACCTTCAGGATTACGTACCATCTCAGTTACCCTCAGATAAACAAACATGGGTCACAGAAATGTCATCCAGCAGCAAACGGAGATGTCCTGGGTTGGATACCAATAGCGTTATTGTCACAGCATGACGCAGGACTACACAGGGATCCAAGATGATGTCATCGCTATGATTCAAGATACAACATAAATAACACAGCAGGTCCTGGTTTATCATTCAAGTAGCCTACTGACGTAATGTTCTGGATCTGATAAAGTATCAGAGAGCATCTCATCACAATTAATGTGATCAGTGGCATCACTGACTGTTTTGCACACTGAAGTTTGCAATATGGTTCAATTCTAGATTAAAAAAAACAATCACATAGGCTAGCAATTGGTGGTATTAATTACAGACTGCAAAAGGGCAATGACAAAAGCTGAGAAAACAGTGGCAGAATGCAAGTGGGTGTCCTACAACTTCAAATTTGACCTCAAACCATGGATCACTGATTTACCAGATGTATAATGAGATGACAGAACACAGGCACAATCAAACAACAACTGGTTTGCTTTCAGAAATAAAATTAAAATGTAGCAATAACAGCTGTGCTCATTAATCTTATCCGCTGTCTGTGGGTGCTTTTCATCACACAAACTTACGCTTTCTTGCATCCTCTCTCCTCTTGTGACCTGAAAATCATGCCCCCTCCACGATCACGGAGGATCCTCCCATCCCTTAAATGCCCCTCAAGGAGATGAGGAGGCACCTGGAGGAGCTTAGACTGAGGAAACACAGGTGTACCCTAAACTCCTTGCTGGGAGGAGCTAAGACTCCTCCTTGGACTAAAACAGAAGACTACTAGACATAACGACATTGAATATTTGTGATATATGGATTTCAGTCCTGCCAATAGTCATAGAATTAAATGTTGAGGTGTCAATGTGTCCTCAAAACTTGAATCAGTGATTTTAACATGCTGGATCCTTCAAAGACGAGGCTCATTTTCTTCATGGCCTTTCTTCTCATCCTCCAAATCTACTTTTAAGACGTTTTATTGGTTAATGTGGGTGATTATGCATGACAGTATAAATGACCTTCAGAATAAGGTTGGTAAGACGTCATGCTCACATACTGTATTTCACAGTTTACAAAAGATTTCCTTTAGTCATGCTGCTCTTAACCAATAAAGCAGTAACCAAACTACAATAAACACCTTGCAGTTGTATGCCTCCACCAACCAGTTGCACTTTACATCCATGTTGAGAGTTTGAAGGAATTCAATAAAAGGTATTGAGTTTACTTTTGGCAAAACGTGGACTCTTCACACAGTTCCTCGACCCGACAGCAAAGATCTGTGCAGTCACCACTGTTTCAAGGTTGAAACCTAAGATCAGTGTCACCAAATTAATTTTCTGACAAATGTCTCCCCTTCTGCTGCGAATTCATGGCACTGAATAATGTCCAAAAGTGTTTTTGTAGAACACTGACATGTCACAGTGAAGGTGACCTTTTGGATACGTCATTACTTCATCATTATGCCCTATTAGACATTTGTGTGAAATGTTGTCATAATTACAGAGTTATGGTTATTTTGTGAGGTCACAGTGACCTCTGACCACCAAACTCTGATCGGATCATCCTTGGATCCAAATGGACGTTTGTGCCAAATGTGAGGAAATTCATTCAAGGCATTCTTCTTGCAATATCCTGTTCACAATAATGAGACAAAGACAGTAACCCTGACCTTTGACCATCAAAATGTAATAATTTCATCACCTAGTCCAAGTGAACATTTGTACCAAATCTGAAGAATTTCCATAGGGTGTTCTCAAGACAGCTTGTTCACGAATAGGATGTACTTACGGACAGATGGACACCCCAAAAACATTATCTGTCGAGCAATGGCTGTCACCGGCACAGAGACATAAATGTCAAAATACGGTTATCACTGTTCTTGTATCTTACCGTTTATTGAATACTTTTGCCATGCGTCTCTTGACCAAATTTAGAAACAACCAAAGACGACAACATTGCAGCTGACCATGACACTAAAATGGTGTGGTAGAACTAAAATGTAATGAGATTTAAAAAATATAACATAAAATGTGTATTTGAAACTTTAGAAAGCAATTCATCATATCAACGAGACCGAACACACTGGGCCAATGTTTTAGAGTATTTTTATTTTGTTGGAATGAGAGCTTCTGTTATGTACAATAGAGGACAGAAACAAATGTTACAGAAATTATAAATATATTCTTGCTCCATACTGGTTGTATTCAGTACTGGCTGTGCTGTGTCCAGTAGATGATTTTTTACTATTCAGTCTGCCCTCTCTTGTCTCCCCTCTGCAAGTCAGCGACAGGTAACAAGGACCTGTACAGTACAATCAAGAGGTAACTGATGTGTAATTTAATTCTCACACTGTGCAGACTGGCTGCCCCCCTCATGGCTAACTAAGAAGATATCAGTGGGCGGGATAAGAGAGGGAGGCGGGGAGAAGAGAGAGAGCGGATGGATGTGCTGTCAAGCCAACAAGTGGACAATCCTCAGGTGTTCACTCTCGCAGTGATGGCAAGAGGAAACTTGGGTAGGGTTGAGGAGGAAGATGAGGAGCAAACGTGGGACACACGGAGCAACACAACAACACACCTTAAAACCTCAGCCAGTACATGGCACTGCGCATTCTGTTGTAGTCGGGTAGCTGCTCGATGGGGCCTGGTGGAGAGGGGAGGAGAGACAGATTAGAGAAAGATAAGACAACATGAGCCCTGATCGTGCTGTAGAAAACCACAAAGAACTCACCGACAGCCGCCACAGCAGGACACTTATCATAGATATATTTGGAGCAGACATCACGCACCATCCTGGGGGTCACGGCCTGAAAGAAGAGATATAGTGGGAAGTCAGAACCTGCCAATTCTGAAAAGGCACTACTTCCAGAATCAATTTCTATCTCTCTATTTTACAAATGGTACAGGACAGGACTCTGATTCAGAGTCTAAACTCACATCGATCCGAGCGTCCCACTCTGCCAGAGGAATACGCCGTCCGTAGTTCAGGATGTGTCTGCCGATGTCGTCACAGATTGGTGTTGTTCCTAAAATACAGAAGGTGTGTCAACTTGTGATTAAGGAGAGTTTGTATGTGTGTTTGTGTAAATGCATGACAGACATGTTACGTACCATTGAGCTGTCCAACCAGACTGGCCTTCAGAGCGTTCTTGCCTCTGGCTACATCACTGTCTGTCACTGTGGTGCACAGGTTCATCCTGCAGGGAGCAGAAAGTGGAGGAAATAAGATAAAATATATAAACTGTCCTTTTATTTAAAGTGACATAACATTACAGTTACGGTGTTTCGTGAGTGCGAGTCATCACTGACCAGGCATTCTGGGACCAGTGCATCATATCTTCAATTTGGTGTTTATCAGCAACAAAGTAAATGCCCAGCAGGCCGGTGTCACTGTAGGAGGAGTGGAAGGCCTGGAAGCTATGACACAGGTTCTCCTCCACTGCCAGGCGAGCCAGGCGGCTGCTCAGATGCTGCAGGTGAGAGACAGAAATGATGATGTTTTTTAGAAGCTCCCATGTATTACAGGTCTTGTTCCTCCCGACAGGTCCAGAGGCAGGGGTGAGACCCCTGACCCAGGTTTTCAGAGAGGATCATAGTCTACCCCTCAATAATGGCCACTCAAGACATTAACAACCTCAAGTGGGCAAAGCTTAAAGGGGACAGCGCTGAATAAGATGCATCCCTTAAGGAGGCATTAGTTACAGCTTCCAGTTTCAACTATTGTCTTTTCTTCATTGCATAAACATATAAAACATATTTAACCAACCTTTCCACCACCGTAGGTGAGGTCATAGCTGCCGATGATTGAGTTGGCCACCATGAGAGGCACGATGTCTGGGCTGGCAGCACTGGCTCCCTCCACAGCCACGGCAATGTGCGCCAGAGGCAAAGCATCATCACGCATACGGATCTGAGCGGAGGATCAACACAACGATTAGCAGTGACTGTGATAACATATTTCCTGCCCATGCTCTTTATGCTGTCACAGGCCAGAGTTACAGCTAAGGCTTGAGGTATACTTGCTTTTAAACACACGTTCACAAAGAGAACCAGCTGTGTCGTGACTGGAATTGTTAACATGCGCCTACATGCTAAGCTGTTGCTGGAGGATTCCACTAGAGGACACACCAAAGAACTCTTGCATGATGAAAACAAACATGGCGACACTCATAGGAGGTTACTGAATTGTTAATTCTAAGATCTCTGTGGATCATGACAAAAAAAGTGACAAGCAGCACCATCATAAATGAGTACATTTCTCACACTTCCTTTACCATTCCTGTGCATGTTGCATCATCAGACACTAACGTTACCACACACATTAATTTCTGAGGCTGTGCACAAGCAATGCCCCAATCCGGAGCAGGATATGTGAGGCACCTATCATGTGCAAGGGAACAAATAATTGAAAGCAAGTATATCTCAGGCCTAATGCTTCAAAACATATCAATCTCAAATAAAAGTGAATTAACTTGAAATTAGTCTGTAACTGCTGCATTACTGTGCTATACATGGTCACATTCAGTGATTTCTCCAACTTGTGTTGAATATGTATAAAAAGAAAACTAATGTTCATGTGAAATAGCGATGGTATAAAAGATGATGTAATGAACCTCACAAAACAATGAAGGAAAAAAAAAAAAAAAAAACACTCCTGCAAAAACACTCAACACTTCTCACCTCACTGCCTGTAAATCTGCAGGGTGACAAGACGGGGATGGCATCGCCCTCGTACTCAAAAGACACTCCGCTGAAGTGAGATTTGGCCAAACCAACCAGCTCCTCGTGGCTCACACCTGAAGAGGAAGCACGTCAGATAAATCATCATCCAATCAGTTCCTGGACTAGTAGAAGTTCACATCTACCAGAGTGCCTCTTCACAGTGTGTGTTAGGAAGGAGAGGACCTACCTCCAGCTGCAGACAGCACCATGCGAGGGGCTTTGTAGTGGCTGTTGATGTAGTCCACTAGGTCCTGGCGGGTCAAGGTCCTGGGAGAATTGCATATGAGTATTAATGGTGACTTACAAAATGGTGAAGAATTTATTATAATATGGAAAACCTACTGAAAGGAAAGTGTGTGTGATATGCAGTTCTTCTTACCTTGCATTGTTGGAGGGTCCCAGCACGCTGTGTCCCAAAGCAGTGCCCTGGAAGGCTGTGGCATGCAGCAGGTCGAGGCAAACTTCCTGGAGGTTACCCTCGACTTCCTCGAGCTCACGCAGCACCACACCCCTCTGTTGCTCGATGTCTGCCTCGTTCAGTGAGCAACTCTGCACCACCTCTGACAGCAGCTCCACGGCTGGGAAAAACACAGAGGAAAAATTGTTGCTCACAACTTAGAGGGGATAAACACAAACTTTGTGTTTAGAGACAGTGAAGATCTTTGTGCCCCATAAAGTATGCAGCCATGTAAATGGGATTCTCCATCAGAAATGTTATTATGTCATGTTAATCAGTTAATTGGCTTTCATCTTACAAACAAGAATGGGTTCTATTTTGGAAATAATGTCTCTGAAATTAAATCATGGCTAAATCTATGGGATAATCTGTTTATTTCACTGCCTGTAAACAGGTCATCTCACCTTTGGGCAGATCTTTGGCAAGAGTCTTCATGTAATATGCAGTGTGCTCCCGGGAGGTATAGGCGCTCAGGTGACCACCCATAGACTCCACCTGCTGCTCCAGGGCAGTCTGAGGGTGCTTCTTGGTTCCCTGGGAGGCCAAGAAGATGACAGGTGAATAGAGGAAACCGAGTAATGTCCTTGATTGTCTAACAGGTAGCTATATTTCAAGTGCATTCAGCTTTAACAGATATAAGGTTCCATGGGAGACTTGCTTACCCGGTAGCAGTTTTTTTTCTTAAAATTTGTTTTCTCATGCATGTGCACAGGGATGCAAATGCACGTGATGCAATACATATTCAACTGATCTACGGGTGACAGTGATGCCCCAGGGGCAAACTAGTAAACATGGATACAGATTTTAAACTTTTGAAAAAAACTGTCATGTACAATAAGGATGGGAATTCACTCAACAGATCATAGACCTCAAGGATACACCCAAATGTGTTATGGTACATAACACTGAAACTAAACCTAAATTTTTATCTGTAAACAGGAAAAACTCCACAGGGTGCCTTTAAGGTCATGAAGTCTACTAATGTCTACCTTGAAAGCCATGTGCTCCAGGAAGAAGCCAGTTCCGTTGTTTTTCTCACTCTCATAGCGACTGCCAGCACTGATCCACAGTCCAACCTATCAAAGGGAAGAGATGTATGAACAGTTGTTGAAATGTTAAGCTACATCAGCATATTATTCAATGACAGTGAAGTGGCAAGTTTAGAAAATGCTAAAACAACTATAAGGTTATACATTGACCCCCATTACTGTTTTCTTACAGTGCATGTGGCATGTCCAGTCTCCTCAGATGCAACCCTCAAACCATTTTCCAGGGTAGTGAGACGAGTTTCAGGGGCTCCCAGCAGGCTCTGGGCATAGCTGACTGAGGCCTGTCCACGTCTCAGAGACAGGAGGATGGGCTGAGGGGGTAAAGACAATGAGTCATTTTTAACTCCTGTACATTTAAATATATACTATGTAGGATTTTCCTTAAAAACAAACAAAAAAACAGACTGATACATTGGTAATCCCTCTCAATCATCATTTATGACCCACGAGAAGTGTGTGGTGGTGTTTTTCTGCAGAAACTCTGCACTCAGCCTGCATTTTCTTATTCTCTTCTTATTTTCTGTGTTCAGGATGTTTATGGCTGTGTATCCCACAAGGCTCAGGCAAAACACCAAACGAGAGTGATCTGGGGTTGGCTTTTACTTTCAGTTTTGTCGGTGAGCATATTTACAAACAGCGGCCAACAATCCTGCATAATATTCCTTAAAATATACTGTCTGAATAACATGAATTTCTGTTCAAATTAAACACACTGGAAACCACTATGACAAAAAATGAGAACAAATATATTAACACAGAAAAAATATTAAAAGGCCTATATTGTAGGGGCTAAATCCTTATATGAAGGCTACCTGTTGTTTTTTTAAAAGCTCTGATGAAGAGCTACAGTGGTTGAAACATGTTGGCTCTTTCAATGATTTAATTACCGGCATTGTGCAAATATGAAAGCTATTTAATATTAGCTGTGCCTTGCTGACTGATACAACTGCTTGTTATTGTTCTTACTCAGCAAATAAGGCAAGGCTTCAGGTCCTGAGTGTTTGTTTATTAATATTAGTTAGCAGGACATCTCAAAAATTACAAAATAGGGCATTTTACAACAGTTTTGCCATTTTGTATTGCACATATTCAACTGCAAATAGTCTTGCGCATGTATGCCATGATTGTCTATTATTGTGTAAGGCATGAGGTGCAGAAAATTTAATGAACTGTACTTTATTTAACACTTTAAATTAACTCTTGTTGATCCCTACAAATGCAAATCGAGATTACAAATGTTTGGCATCTAAACTTAAGGCTGACAGCTGACACTGCCACCCTATGATATCTGTCAAGGAGACAACTAAAAATAGACAAAAGCAGAATATGGGATGTAATACATGTCAAATTGTCTAGATCTGTGTGCATATATAGCTATTGTTTCTATAACGTTACATCGATATGCACTGTAATGTAAAGGATCAGTCTATTTTACATCCAAACAGGGTATTCAATATTTTTAATTATTTCTGAGAATTATCTACCATGACATTTAATGTTGATATTACATACGTTTACACAAGTACGCTGTGCAGTGATGTGGGATAATAAACGTTAAAAAATCTAAAGACACAGCTAAAGCTAACACAGTTATAATCAGTTAGTTGCTCCAATCTATAGCAATAATGTAAAATGAGTGTCAGTACACAGTTTTCACCTTTCTATTATACACAATATTAAAGTACTTTCTCGGCAATCAAATATTTTCTCTGTCAATAAAAGTAAAGGATTGTCCCTGTCAGCATCTGCCTATCCAAAGTCACAATGCTAACACTGCTAGCCAGGAAGCTTAGCTGCGGTGTGAGGGCAGATAAGGACAATTGACAAATGTTACAGCTGCTGACCTTGCGACAGGCTAAAGACGATCGAAACGACGAAAAGATAATCTGAATAACACCTACAAACTGTAGACGTTACACACCAGGTGGTTGTTGAATGACGCGCAGCCTCATATGACAGGTGACCTTGCGTTCACTGCTAGCTAACTAATGCTAACTCTTTCCCGTTCTGTACTGTGGACAGCTCAGCTAGCTAATTAGCAAGCTAGCCGGTTAACTTTCACCCTCTTCGATTGATTCCAGGCTTACACTAAAACAAGAACAGTACCGGTATCTCGCTTTGACATTTCCTAAGGCAAAACCTTTTTCTCCTTAGCCTTTAAATGTGTACTTACACTGCGGTTTTTGGCGAGGGCTCGACCCACAGTGCTCCCGACTCGGCACACGGACGCCGCCATTTCTCAGTACTGATATAGAAAGCAAGGGGAGGGGGTCTGAGCTGTTCTCGTGTATCGCTTCTTCTTCGCCCTGAATATGAAAATGTGTATTACCTTTGTAAGTGCGCATTACCGCCACCAAGTGTTCATCATGTGTTAGTGACAGTGAGGTCTGTGGGTGAGAGTCACCACCGTGTATGAAAATCCATGTTAGTGAGCACTTCTCGGTTTCCAAGGTAATCCATCCGCCTGACAGGTGTGGCATATCAAGATGATGAATAAACAGTATCATTACTACACAGGTGTGCCTTGGGATGGTCACAATAAAAGGCCACTCTATAATATGCAGTTTGATCACACCATTGCCATGCTGACTGCAGGATTGTCCACCAGAGCTGTTGCTTTTGAACTGAATGTTCATTTCACTACCGTAAGATGTCTCCAGTGTTGTTTCCTTTAATTTGGCAGTACATCCAACCAGCCTCACAACTGCAGACTACATGTAGCCACACCAGCTCGGGACCTCCACATCCAGCATCTTCTGGAGCACGCTGATCAATTTGCAGCCTGTAATAGTGTAAAAAGAGTAATGTTTCAACACCAATGTGTCTTCATCAGAGTCAAATAGAGCAAAGACAAACAGGCACACTCATATATAGTCAACCCACAACAGGTGAGCAGTTCACATTGGATAATTGGTTGAAGAGGATTTCAAATCTATTGCACCAGACTCTCATCAGGAATAAAGAAACACAGATATCTCTTAAGGTTACAGACAGTACAAAATACAAATATAAAAGGTACTAAATATAAAAGGTACAGGTTCTGCATCCATCACATGTAACATATCAAGCTCAAGCTCATCTGTGTGTTCATAGTCCTCATTAGGGTTATTTACCTGACAGCAGTTCGTCATCATAACCGACCTGTGTGGTTTGTGAGAGCATTTGGATGTACTGCCAAATTTCAGAGAAACAACATCGGGGACCTCTTATAGCAGTACAATGAACATTAAGTTCACATGAAACAGCTCTGGTGGACATTCCTGCAGTCAGCATGCCAATGACACGCTCCGTCAAAACTTAGGTCTTCCGTGGCATTGTGTTGTGTGATCATTGTGACAATCGAAGGCACACTGTGTAGTAATGATGTTGTTTAATCAGCATCTTGGTAAGTCACTCCTGTCAGATGTATAGTAGCAGTGTGCCATGATTTATGAGGTGGATAATCAATCTAGTAAGTAACAGCTAATCAATTACAGTTTGAAAATGCAACATTAACCGGTGCTGAAGATCTGATTTGTCTAAAATATTAATTTCAATGGGCTCTGAGCTCTCTAAAAAGACTCTGCAAGTGAACTCTGTCTCTGTGTCGGGGGTCTGGATGCTGAGGCTTTTCTTTCCCTTTTCCCTTCACTGCTGGGTCTGGAGTACTTGTTGGAGTGCAGACAACACAAAAGCAGTGGAGAATCAAGTACATGCACTGGATGTGCTCATGACAACATAATGTTGTTTGCACAGATAGTTTTACTTAGATATAGGTACAACACAGAAGAGAGAAACTGAACCCTTTTTGGTATCGATCCTATTGACACTATGATTAATCTTCAAAATGAAGGCATAGTATGGAGAGTATTGATATTTTGGTATCGATCTGCCCACCCCTACACTTCAATTGTGAACATGCAATGAGACTACTGTCTATCAAAGAAGTAGTCCCTGTATAAATTGTTGAGAACCTGATATCCAAAATTACAAGGGCACATTTGTGTTAAATCATATTATTGAAACAACAGAAATGAAATAAAAGAAAGTAGCAACTGAAAAACATGACATGGCATCATATTTAATTCTGACTTTATTATGAGGTAGGACAAAAAACCCTGCAAAAGAATAATTCAAGCTGAAGGAGTATGGGAATAATTTGGTCAGCAAACCTTCTTTTGAAAGTTTTTTAGGCACTCAAGGTGCTGGCGGCTGCCTGTCTGGACTGTTTTAAAACAGTGATCTCCAGAGACAAAGGAGGACCTTGCTGCTTCTCTGTGGCAGAGGGCTGGACTTTCTCTGAGCAGACCTTTGATACTTCTGATCTCTTCTTCCACAAAAGTACATTGTGAGACTGGGCACTGACGGGCTGGTGGATGGACTTCATAGTCACTGGCATGTGAAGTGTTACAGTTTCAATATGGACAGGCACAGGCAGCTCAGGAGGAAGAGGAGGAGGTGGTGGAACTCTGCTGCTGGTGTTTTTCTGAGTCTCTGCATTCTTCAACAACATCTTAGGCAGAGGCTTTATTTTTTCTGCTGCAGGTTCCTTCTCCTTGACAGGGCCGCGGCGTTTCGGTGCTGAGCGGTTAGAGGACCTCAGTGGAGGAAGTGGGCAGGGGCACTTCATCTTGTAGCCCTCAACAAGTAGGTTGATTCCCACATACTTTGGCACTTCTACTGCTGCCTAGAGACCAAAAGTGACATCTAAAGTAATGTGTATCAACCTCACAATGTGTGCCACTTGAATGTATACGCTGAGGAGGAGGGATGATTCTTCCTTACCTGCTTATATATGAGCTGAAAGTCTCCAGTGTTTGCAGTGCGGTCTGCTCTCCGGTCCAGGACGACTCGTAATGTGTCCTCCTGCACAGCGGTACAGAGGCGGGCTGTCACAGGGGTGGAGGGGGCCATAGTGGGACTGACATTGACTTCTATCAGCCATGGACGCAGGTCCTGACCTGAGAAAGACATAACAGAATATCTAAGTGGTGATGACTCCTCTTTTTTTCATAGTAAAGGTACATAAAAATATTAAAGAGATAATCTAAATTAGAATTGAAGGACATGTTATTTTATTACCAATATAATTTAACACCTCCTGAAAAAGCACTTTTAAAATAAAAGTTGATGCATGTTGAGTCGACACAAGCTGTTTAACATACTCTATGATATATTCAGCATCATTTACATTGATCCCGTCGTACCTAACATGAAGTCAGCACCATAGAGCTCAAATGTGTTTTTTCGTGACTTCATCAGATCCTGTGTGGTCTGTAATGCATGGATCACACCCTTCTTCATCCCCGGGACTACCACTTCTTGCCACTGAGCCTCCTGGCCCTGGCTGGACAAAAAAGTCTTGAACTGGTCATCCGACCACATGTTGTCTTCTGGGATACTACGATGGCGCTGTTGGGAGGGTCTCAGGTGCTTCTGGATGGAGTTGTTGCACAGGTGCACAGAGCTGGAAGGATGGGGTAAAGAGGCCAAGATTGGAAAGAGAGATGAGAAGAAATGAATGGTATGGGATAAGAATATGATTTATGAGGACATGATGAGAGAAATGACACAGGCCTCTCACTAGTTTTGCTCTTTAGTTTGCCTACAAACTGTATTTTCTTTGGCTATGGAAATACTTACCACATGATCAGACCAAGACACATGTAGTAACAAGTATTAAACAAAGAATCAAATTATGAATTTCAAAATCATGCGTGGAAGCTATCAGACATGATTTATTTCAACCCAATCACGAAAATAAATACTGGCATTGTGCATTTCTGCAAAACACAAATAATGTAATATTTATACTTTATTATATAGCGGATATGTTGAAACTTAACATTTTTTTACATTTCAACAGTGTTGTGGTTAATATATGGTTATGTTAAGGCACAAAAATCACTTGGTTATGGTTAGGAAAAGATTTTGTTTTGGAAATGTTTATGTCTTGCTATAAAACTACAGTGTTTTGTTATCTGTTGGACTCAAACAGTCTTAGTGTCCTTGGTTTGCAGAATTGTACAATGCAACATGTTTTCTGGCAACTAGGCTGATTATTTCTATAATTCCAGCATGTTATGAGAATTAAAACTGTAAAAAGTACAGACAATGAGTAGGTTAAGTGTCTATCGAGAGTATTGAAGTATTTTTTACAGTATTTACTTGCTTGGTGGGAATCAGACGTGTATGCAAGTTGGCAGGTGTTATAGTCAATTTGCAGTTTTGGAGTTGATTTGAATGTTGCTAATATCAAGAGTAGCAAACACACTGAGATTTGAATACCGTATACCCAGAGGATAACAGCTACTTTCAAGCCATGCACTAACACAAAATCAGATCTCCCGCCAAAAACAAGCGTAAACCATAATCTGTGTTGCCTGTCTCGTACTCTGCATCTTTCTCTCACTTCCCTTTTAATTTAACGTCCATCTGGTTTCACATCTGCTTCTTTCTTTCACCCACGCAATCTCTTTAGATATGTCAGTCTTACCTGTCCAGTGTATGAAGGGAGTAAGGCTGCGTAGAGAAGCGCAAGTAGCACTTTTTATAGAACCACACAGTCAGAGGGTTCCAGTCCGTGACCAAGAACCACTGGCGCACGTCAAATTTGGTGCCATGGACCAGCAAAGGCCGCTCCAGGTACTTCTGCACCACCCACTTGCTTTCCTTGATAAGGGTTGGATCACCTTCCACCACACTGAGGATCTGATCCAGGCGCTTGGCGCATTTGATACCTGGAAGGCAGGAGTGGCATGTGAGCCAGGATTAGGTCAGATATGAGCCATCTGATAGTGTCTGACTTTTTACCTCTGCCCCTGGACTTAGCTCCAGGTTTAATGATCCAGATGTTGTGCATGCCGTCTATGTCCAGCTGTGGACAGACCTCCGCCAGCTTCTCTAGCATGGCTTTGCAGAAAGTCACATAATGATCGCTGTTCTCGATCTTTGCTCCGTCACTGTGTGAGGAAACAGAGGGAAAGAAATACTGAAGAGCACTTTGGTTTGCAAGTTTCCTTTAATCTCTCACACTGAAGCATTACTCACTGAACAACAAGGTAGTAACTGTCGATAAACTCGGCCCACTCCTCCTTTGTAAGAGTCTGTGGCGTTTCCATGCTTATGTCTATGTCCCTATGCTCCAGACTGTCTAAAAACTCCTGGCATACTTTGAGTGCGCTGTCAATCATTTGGGAAAGGATGACTGGTCTGGATTGGCGTTTGCTTTGTTTCCTCACAGCCTGAGGGTTGTGGCTCGTTCCTTCTCCCTGAACACCCTGCTCCCTCTCCACAATGTACTTCAATAAACTGGTGCAGGCTGTCCTCCTGTAGTCCTCTACACAAAGGACAAAGAGGCAAGTAAAGCTTTCTCTTTGAGTGAAAGAAGAAGAAAGATGGAAATGCTTTTAGGCCCAATCCCATTTCTTATTTTTACCCCTATGCCTCATTTTTGAGTGCCAATTTGTTCACAACATAAGTTTTACACTAGCGACTGGTCAAACAAGTCATCCAGTAGAAAAGAACACTGCTTCATTACCAGGACACTAGTAGTGCTATGTAGGCTAACGTTAGCAATCCGCGCTCCCACAATGCCTGTCTGCACTGACATTAGAAGAGCAGTAACAAGTCACTGCTGGACTTACGTTAAATTTCAGGCATTTTATGTGGGACTGTCATGCACATATCAGCAATAACAATGTTACATTAGTTAGCTAGCTAGTTAGCCTCAGCAACACCAGCATGCTGCTCTCTTGTCTTGCTTGTTAACATAATGCATTGAAACAGTATTAAACTTAGATAATACAATAGTTATTCCAATTTTAAAGTCGTTATTAACAAAGAACATACATTTGTGGATTTCTTTTGTTGCTTGTGCAGCCATCTTGCAGATGATTTCTCATAGCACTTGTTTTGCTCCATTTGGAGGGCCATGTAGCCCTAACACTTCACCCTACAACTCTATCCCAATAAGAATCCGGACAGCCTACTTCTAGGCATGAACGCGCAAAATGGAGCGGTAGGGCTTAGTGGTAGCGACAAAGGGTGTAATGGGATTGAGCCTGAAAGTGTAATCTAGGCAGATCTGACCAATGAAAGCATGCTTCTCATCCTGCGCTCCTAGTCTGTAACAGCGAGGGAAGAAGGTGTCTGGGTCAGCTGAATCAAACCAGTGCAGGTTCTTCAGGTTCACACACAATCCCGCCTGACAGAGACAAGACAAATGTTGATGGTGGGTGTGACAGGAGACCACTGAGTAGTCCTTCTTTTGCTGTATAACCATAGCATATAAATATACCTTGGTGGTGAAGCTGCCTGCTTTTGCAAAATGATTGGTAATCTGTTCTTTTTGCAGGCTGTTGGTGTCGATGGCGTCTCTACGGTTCGTCCAGTAGAAATAAACCATTTCATTCCGCACCAGGCGAGACTGTAAGAGGAAGAGAAAAGGACGGGAGCTGATTTTGTTGAATTTTGCCAATACAAACCTTACATTACCAACATGATTATCAAGGCAAGCAACAACCTTTCACTTGCCTGTTGCAAGCCTCAAGTTAGCCTACAACCTTAAATGTAATTTTTACCATGAGATCATACAGTCCATCTGGATCGTCCTCTTTCTCGACATTGTCTGAGTTATCTGAGAAGAAGCAGCCATGTTAATAAGTGATCATAAATACACAAATATCCAAACCCAGTAATAATATGAACAGTAACACTTTCACTGAGCCCACCGTCATCGTCATCGCTGTCACCAGCATCATTGGAGCTGGCTCTGTCCTCCTTGCTGTGACGCTGGTAAGCATGGTGGTTTGGGTGGTGCATGCGCTGCTCAACCCAGCCTCTGGCTTTCAATGCTGCCCTTATGACAGGGTAAGGGCCCTGGACAGAAAACACCTTATGCATCTGAGGGGAAGGAAAGCAGACATCTAAATAATGGACAACTTCATGGAACAATCAGAAATTTATGTGACCTCATAAATATATCCAGTGATGTTAACTCACCTTGACAGCTTTGTCCACAAGAGCTTTAGCTGTCCTCAGTCTCTCTGGGTTAAGAGCAGGTAGGCTTACAAAACTGCGGCGAACATTGCCCTCAGGAGGTGTACCTGATGTGCAGACACATGCCCGCACACACACACACACACACACACACACAGAGTAACATCAGGATTGTTGTCATACAGTATATTAATAGACCCTATTGATAGCCCAGGTTCCCAACTAATCTAGAAGGCCGTGTTGTGAACTCAACATGAACATACAACAGAAATAGTAAAGACAAAGACAATGTAACTAAAGATTAAAGCCTGACATCTTCAGCTTCGAGCCAAAAAGAGCAAAGTCATGAAATATTAATATGTGGCCTCTGAGTTCAAACATTTGGCCACGTGTCCAGAGTGTGACCTCATGATTAATTCAGCATTCATGATCTATAAGCCGGGTCTATGAATACAGTCCCGTGGAGGTGTGAAGTCACACAGAAGTTACCTTTTGTGTTTCAGTTTAGATATTGGTCCCTAAGAAGCAAATTACTACAGGAAAACCCAGAATTTCCCTTACTGCAGGCCCAATCTGTATTTTTTTGACAATATGAGGCCATTTGTCTGGTCCTTGGGGTATTCAGATGGGGACAGTGTTTCTTTGATGCTTTCTGTCTCTCACCACTGTCAAGGCTTGGTGTCCGTTTGCATGTGGTGGCCTCCATACTAACATCAGCTCTCATTCTTCGGGGGAACCGTTCCTTTTGCTCTGCTTTGTGGATGGTCAGACTTGCACTGCTGCAGAGGACACAGTCTGTCATTTATGGGGCAACAAACATACAGTGTCAAAGTGTACACAGATGTTACATACAGTGATTAAAACTCTGTAAAACACTGCAGGTGTCACGCATCTCTGGCTTCTGCTGGTCCTGTAGGTCTCTCTCCAAGTGCAGTGGAGTATAAAGTGGGTCAAATTGCTGAGCAGGAGACAGCTTGGCTACACCTGTCAGGTTTGTACCTAACACCCAGGCAGAGAGTGATACTCAGTCTGATTTCCTTCAGTTACCTGTTGAACAGAGGCCCAGAACCAGATACATATCCCAACAACAGAAATGCTCATTAAAATCCTACTGTAATCTATTGGAGATTGGAGATCATTCACATCAGCCAATGCACAACACATATTCACAAATTTTTTTCTAATAATAATAATAATAATAATTATAATAATAATTCATATTTGCAATAAAGCCACCACAGGTTACAAGCCCCTCTTTCTTTGTTTAACTAACATTAGCATCACCAGCTCTCCAAAACAAACTACCATAATCTTTAAATTTACTGGTAAAGTAGCTCCAAACCACCAAACACCGTCTCCCCCACTGACAGATTTGTCACAGTAAGTCTCTCCCCTTTAAAGCAGAGCTCTGACCTCATGGTTTTGTGTTTGTTCCTCTTACCTGAGGTCTGCAGGTGTACTGACTCCGGTGCCGGGACACCGGTTGAGTTTCATCAGAGGAAAGCACTGTGCCCCCGACTCTCGACATGTTTATTGTTACTATGGCAACGGCTAGATAGCTCCTCATGCTAACACAAGGTAGTGAAAGAGGGAGAGTGTTTTCATGACATTTGTTTTGTTTTTACTTTTGAATAGATAGCTAGTGTGATACGCATATCACACTAGGAAAAAGAGTAGGCTAATAAAAAAAATGAAAGATATGCAAGATATACTTATGAGAATATACTACAATATACTATTATATTAGGCTATGTTATTATTAGTAGGTATACTATAATACTAAAATATTAAAGAATAATAAATAATAAAAATAACAATTTATAACTTTAACTTTTAGGCCCACTTTAATACATAGGCTTAATTATTATTTTTAGCAAAATATTATATAGGCCTACATAAAATAATTTGACTACCCAACTTTTATATTTTTAAAGATGCAAAAACAAATTTTAAAACGTACTTGACTCTTCTTCTTCTGTTATTAATAAATGACTCGTCAAAAACTGAGATTATTTAAACATTTCAAATAGACAGACCCCGAAGGTTTTGTTGTCGTTATGTTTCTTTCTCCCTCCCTACATTGCATTTATTTGTTGTACAGTGTAATTTATTTTTTACATTATATCTATATTAGGCCCAATAATATATTTTCTACAACTTTTCTGATGAAAATCTTATTTAAAAAACGTATCTTTAATTTCACATCTTGGTATGGCTACTTTCACTAGCGTACTTAAGACACGAAATGATTAGCTGTTGTGGATAGTATTTGAATCTTTTTGTTTGTATTTTGAATATTTTTCTCTCTGACCCGTCGCCATCTTGGCTCCGGAGGGGCGGAGGCTGTGCGGCACTGTGTCACGTGCGCGGTAACGCCAGCCTCTGCCCAGGCATATCCCCGCGATCACACACATACACACAGTGACACAGACGTACATACACACACTACACACACCCATGACATAACACATTCAGCTAAGCAGGACAACTTTACGACACACATATACCAGAACCCTCTAACACAGGTGAGTCAAGCAGCGTTTATAAATGGCGCCTTTACAGCCAGTGACAAAGAAATGTTAGGTGACATTAACTCAAGCTAACATGCTAACTGTTAACTTACTGCGTATGTTGTAAGTCTCTCTCAGGTGGCTGAAAAGTTGTTTTCGCCGTAAAATGTGTGGAAGAACTGCGTGTACGCTTGCTCCTGACGAGTTGAGCCGAGCCTGCTCCTACAGGAACCGGCGAGGGCAGCGGAGACAGCCCCGCTGGAGGGATGGAGATGCGGACAAATACCGACCCTCGTACAACAAGAGTCCCCAGTCCATGAGCCCCGTCCTGCTGTCCCAGAGGCACTTTGATAAGGTGAGACCACCTATAACTCTCTCTGCGTGAATGAGATGCATGAACTGTTTTAATTGAAGGATGCTCAATACCTTGGTATCATGTTAGGGGCATGTCTCTCATTTCAAAAGCAAGTGAAGAATGTTCTGGCAACAGTCAAGTAATACAGCTTGAGATAACCTTATGCCTGTTATATCTATTATATATAATATACCACGATTTTCCCTCATATCACGTACTGTCTAACTATCTGGTTTCATACCAGTGATTCAATCCTGAAACTCATACAGTCTGTATTCAAACAGGCTCTTAAAGTTTTAGATATCAAACCCAAAACCTCATCATCATGCAACATACTGCCTAAGTATGATCTCCTGAGCAGGGAAAACATGTCTAAGACAAGTTTCAAGACATCTGCCTAATATATAAAGTCCTTCATGGTCTAGCACTTCCCCTACAAATCACCTTCACTACAGAAAGCTCTTAATGACAGGTTTAAACGAGATCCACAACCCAAGGACAAATTCGGCCAGTTAGCTTTTACAGTGAGAGCTTCCCAGACATGTAACACACTTCTAGTACATATGAAATGGGTGATATGTCCTTTAGATTATATTATGATATTTTTAGGCTATATCTCGTTACATGATATAAGTCTCGATATTTTCAAATTTACTCTAAAGCACTTCATCAGTGCTAGAACAGGGAGACAAAATAGAAGATAACAGTATTTCTGACCAAATACCTTCTGAGTTGGAGGGATTTTTCTCCAGAAAATACTAATACAATGAGATTTTGATTAATAATCATCAATAATGTGGATATAATGACTAAGTGGGTTAAGGCAAGCTTTAAAACAAAAACAGTATTCTTGTCAATTGATACTCTACATCACTTTACTTTAATGAACCCATTTAAAACAAGGGAAAGAAGACCATTTATGCCAAATCACGATACAATGATATCCACAATCTTAGATCACTTATAGTCTAATATCTCGATAACGATATATCTTCATATTGCCCAACCCTCTTCCTCATACACAATCTGAATTTCAGCTAATAAGCAACTAGGTGTGTATCACACATAGCCTCCACAAGCCTCCACTGTATGTCCACATCCTTTTTGCCATGTGTCTGTGTGTGTCAGGTGTAATGTAGTCTTCACTCTAATATCTTCTACTATTTGGCTTATTTTTGCATGCTTTTATGTCTGTCTGTTTTAGTGGCTATTTTACCACCTGGCCCAGGTAGACATTATTTGAAGATTTGGCCCTATAACGTCAAGAGACACGTCTTGGTACACATAACAATATACAGTACAGGTCAATGTAACAATGCCACAAAAAGGAGTTAAAACTATATAAACTCTTCTGTCACAGTCTAAACTATAAGGACCACTGTACGCCCTCAAAAGGTAGTATGTGCTGCAGGGTTATTGCAGTGGATAGCAATGTATATTGTAGGTGCTCATGATATTGTGTTCACCCCTTGTTTGTCCTCAGAATGCTCCTGTCGATGACTATGTGTTGGCCTCCATGCGTTGGGGTCTGGTACCTTCCTGGTTCAAGCAGGATGACCCCAGCAAGATGCAGTACAGCACCAGCAATTGCCGCAGTGAGAATATCTTGGAGAAGAAATCATATAAGGTGCGTAGAGTTTAAGGGAAAAGCGAAGCTAAATTGTCTTCCCTGTGTTATGTCTCTATTGGACGTATGCTCACAGGAGTGTCATAACACTTTGTCGTCTCCCCTAAAGGATCCCCTGATAAAGGGTCAGCGCTGCGTCATCCTGGCTGATGGCTTTTATGAGTGGAAGAAGCAGGAAAAGAACAAGCAGCCTTTCTTCATATACTTCCCTCAGACTCAGGGAAGCAGCCAGGAGAAAAAAGGGGATCAGGATGACCCCAAGACCTCAGCTCGCAATAAGGAGAATTCAGAGACGGTGTGCCCTCCAGAGAAGGCCTCCCCTGACTTGACCGAGGTTCATATTGGGTTTTCTATAGCAATATAAGCACCATGAACAATTGCTTTCATCCAGAACAAAAGTAGAAAGAATGCAGCTGTGGCGGATATTACCATGGCTGAAAATATCCTGTGTGGGAGAGAGGCCAGAGCAAAAATGTGCATGTGTCCACCAGGTGTGTCAGGCTTTAGGTTTGATGCTGGTGCCAGGCTAAAGAGTGTAAAAAAAAAAAAATACAACTGTAACAACAAAACCTGTCACTTTATTTCATAAAATATGCTTATTTTTACTATTTAAAAGATACCATGCCCATGCCCTTCTGCTCTGTGTTGTTCAGGGAGGAGAGGCATCAGGTGAGTGGACTGGATGGAAGTTGCTGACTATGGCCGGACTGTTTGACTGCTGGACACCTCCAGATGGTGGAGAACCTCTTTACAGTTACAGTGTTATCACTGTGAATGCTTCCCCAAACCTGGAAAGCATCCACAATAGGTAAGGAGAGGTAATGATTGGGAAGCACATTCTATCTTCACTTGTGTCCCGTATGAAATCCTAAATTACTGTGTGGTTATGTTTCAGGATGCCAGCAATCCTGAATGGAGACGAAGAAGTGAGAAGATGGCTGGATTTTGGGGCGGTGAAGTCTCTCGATGCCTTGAAACTGCTCCAGTCTAAAAACATTTTGACTTTCCACCCCGTCTCTTCGATAGTGAATAACTCTCGCAACAACTCTCCAGAGTGCCTTCAACCAGTGGATCTTAACAGCAAAAAGGTATCAGAGTTACTGAGGTATTTTACTAACTGTGGTTGACAAAATTAGTGATATACATCAGACCAGCACATATGGGTAGTTAGCAGAATTTTAAGTCCGTGTGTCCTTTTGGAGGATAGAAAAGATGAAGATCCTGCTTATGTCACTGCAATTTGACCTGTGTTTGGATTGAATGCATTTATTTCTTGTTAAACAAATGTTTGTTATATAGACGTGTTTAATAGTTTTGCAGCCTTGCTTGAACCTGAGTGTTTGTGATACCACAATAAATTAAGGTTTATCGCCGTCATGTCCCTTCAGTCTTCCCCTACCCAAGTAGATTGATGATCCAACACAGCGGCCCGATATTGCTTTTCCAGATGCTTATATTTGATCGAATTACCAGGTATTGTTAGGCTAAGTGTTGTCTGTAAATAACCAACCTCTTATTAGCCAAGTGAAGAGCTACATTGAGATTTAGTTGGTGATGCTGCACTGTATGACTGTAACATTACTGCAGCAGCCTCCCACTTAAGCTAACATTAGTTACCCATCAATAGTGACCGTCACCAGCATCATTTAGCGATTTACCACAGTGACAGTTAATATTCACACATCTGATTTGCTTCAAATCTCACTGTGAAAACCTTGGTTACCACCTACACAACAGCTTTTTGGCATTTCCCCATTTCTCTCCGACCACACATTTTCTTGTCTGTAGTTTGGAACAGAAGCCTGAATCTTTTTTACCACATGGTAGGGGAACAAATTGGAGATCAGCGTGTTTGAATTTATTGCTGGTGCAACCAACTGTATAGCAACTCTTCAGCTTGTGCTATTAATTCAAACTGGTTTAAGTGAAAGTTTGGAGATGTGTTTTAACTTCCTTTGTGTACGTTTTCACTGTCTGAACAGAACGCTGGACTGTTTCCTTTCAAAAGGGGGTGGTCGTAAGAGCTTACTGTGGTTGACGTGTTGCTGGTCTGATGTATAGAGTGCTCTATGAATGACTCCTAACCCCGGAAATGAGTTAGCATTTTTGCACTCCTGGTTACCTACAGTCAAAATCAGTGGGGTTTTTTATGGGGCTTTGATTAGATGCCTGAAATAAGGTCTGTGGTTAACACAAGCTTAAGAGACTTTGAAGTTTTGTTCTACAACATAAAATATGTCAGTAAATATTCCACATCGTCAAGCCGAACACAGCTTTGCAGTCACGTTGTGGTAGGGATGTTAAGTAATGTGACTGTGGTGTAGTTAGTTTATAGCTTAATAGCTTAACATTAGCTTTTTACCTCTGGCATTGTTTGGTTTGTTTGCCACAGAGCTTATTTTCTGCAATAACCCAAAATCCACTGACAAAATGTTATAGGCTTCTTGACCAAGGAACCAGAGCGATGCTGACTTCCATGTCAGCCTTCAAAAAAAGATCATCCCTGCATCACTCTTTAGTGTCAGTAGAGGGAGGTTTGAGCTGACAAATCTGATTTTTAATCCCCAGGAGCCCAAACCCACAGGCAGCAGTAAGATGATGATGGGCTGGCTGTCGAGCACGTCACCTTCAAAGAGGAAGGAGCCCAGCACGCGTGAGAGCAAAGAAGAGCAAGAAAGCAAAGCAGGGGCTCGGAGGAAATCATCAGGGCCGCTTAAGCAGTGGCTTCAGGGAGCCAAGAAACCAAGAACCAAATGAAGACATCAACTCTGCAGTACAATATAAGGTGCATGGAGTGCTGCTGGGTGTAGAAAAAGTGTGCTTCTGGTGCTCTTCGGTGTAGGGATCAAAAAAGTAATTGAAAGAAAATTCAAAAAACCGAGGCACTCAGGGAGTAGAAAAATAAAAAGCCTTTATTAAGTCATGGCTTTGTTCTGATTAAACATGTCGACATTTTTAATCACAACAAAGCCATGCCTTAATAAAGGCTTTTTATTTTTCTACTCCCTGAGTGCCTCGGTTTTTTGAATTTTCTTTCTATCAACTCTGCAGTATTTAGTTGACCATTAGCTACTTAACTACTGTATTTTGACAAGTGTAAGGAAAGCTTTTGTGTAGTAACTGCTTTAAATGTAAAAAATGCTTCACAAATACTGTTTCATTTCTAAATGTTGTGAATAAATGTTAGAAATAAACACTGCATGCTTTATTCAAGATTTTTATTACCCTTATTACTTGAAACGCAAAGACATTTTGAAACAATGTAGATGCTATGCATTTATCATATTAATAATATAATAATGATGAATGCCAATACTTCCCCCCCACATTTTTTTCTTCTTTCAAAGTTACAGTATGTATGCTATCTTGTAATCTATAATGCATTTCAAAGTTTTAACATAATACGAACAGACAGTTAAAGATCTGATCGGTTAAAAAGAAATGTCAAGCACTTAAATTGTTTGCCAACACGAGCAACTGGCAGAGTCGGATATGGAGATTTACAACACAACTTTTTGCCTTCCCCACACAATGATTGAGAGGTTTGCAAATATACAAAGTCTTGCAATAGTTGACAGTAAAAAGAAAGGTACTAGCTAATAGTACTCAGTTATGAATGATATTTATACTTGAGAAAACTCTCTCCTCCCCAGGACTATCAAGTAGAATGACATGCTGTCTTGATTTGGTTCATTCTCCACATAAAATGTACCAGGAGGAACTGATTACAAGATGAACCTTCATTTCCCCAACAGAGGAACAGCAACTAGTGTGTTAGGGACCGCGCTTACATCAAGGAGGATTCACACCATGTCCTCAACCTGAGCTACAATTGCATTTATTGTGGCTCCAAAATGAGATGTCTGAAGTCTTCAGTAATTGTGGATGATAGCAAAGTGCAAAACAAAAACAAAACCTGTACACACTTGTCTGACGGACTTGTCGTGGAACTGGATTTTCAATTCTGTGCCAATCGTTGAGAATCAGCAGGCAGCATATCAATGAGACCCACATGCACCTTCATACATTCTGATCCTTCACTACTTCACTTCTGAATTTTGTATTTTTCTTTTATGATCCAAAGAGGTAAAGTGAAACCATAATAAGAGTTTTTGAGAGTGAAATCAATTTAAACCACAACACAAATGAGTAAAATCGGGGGAGCAGTGTTTCCTCTGTTCATGCAGCAGTGGCGGGCCGTGAAAGTAAGAAAACAACCACCACCGCTAAAGAAACTTTGATTAAAAATAAACAAAACAAAAACATTAGTTTTCTAACTTTACTCATCAACACAAACATGTAGAGATAATGCTTCAATTTACCACTTAAAGTATCCAAAATAAAAGCAGTTAGAACCAAAACTGGGTGTGAAAGCAGCGATATATATATGGAACTGAGAATGAGGTTAGCCCGAACCACCGCCGCCATGAAAAAGTACATGGAGAAACACTGGGAAGTAATAAGCATCGTACAAGTAAATTCCATCATGTTTCCACAGGGTGTTCTTTGGGCTAGGAGACTCATATTTTATAGAAAATGTGTGTTTTGTATACATAGGGTGGTGAGTGCAGCATGTCGGTGTGTGTCGTAGTATACTCAATGAGTGGGATGCTGCTTGTATGTTGGGCATTGGGAGATTAACACAGTGGGCCATGGGAAAAGGGATATATAGACAAGGCAAGACAGGGTAGTGAGGGCAGTGACGACCCCCCGGAGATCCTCAGAGTCCTCAGCAGCTGCAGGTCTCCGCTGACGGCTTGGCCCGCTCGTTCCTGTCCAGCTTTATCGGCTCAGGGAACTCGTTGTACAGCTCCACTTCAGTCTCCTGAAATCAGACAATACAGTTGCAGCTTTCACAGAAACACATGCTGAAAAATGTACAAGACACCCAGTAACCCAAGACACTTTTAGAGCTTTTCAAGACCATTTCTAAGCAAATATAAGACTGATTTTTGGACAAATTATCTTGTACTTATTTAAGCTTTGCAGGGAAGTATAAAGGGAAACAGTACAGGTTAGAGGTAGAGGTTTTATATAGGAACATGCTTATTAGACCGAGTTAGTTTAATATACATTTTGCCACCTGCTACGTCCACGTATAGTGTTCACAGTTAGGTTTAAATATGTGTTAACATCAAATTAAATTAAATGTTTGTCGCAATTAAGACCTCACAAATTCTAATTAAAGCCTATTTAAATAACTTTCAAAGTTTAATATTTATAAAATTTAATTGAAGTGATTTTAAAGACTTGAGGATTTCTTATTGACCAGGATTTCTGGATTGCCTTAATTACCTGTTTAAGGGCATTGCGTGCAATAGTCTGGAAGGCCTGCTCCACATTGATTGCCTCCTTGGCGCTGGTCTCGAAATATGGGATGTTGTTCTTGCTTTGACACCAAGCCTGTGCTCGCTTGGTTGTTACCTGAAACACAAAGAAACTAATGTTATTCTTAGAAACATCAGACACAAGAGAAAGGCTGTTGAATCCAAGCTATTTTTAAAGGTACTGTATCCGACACTCAGAGCTGTAATATAACAGCAAACCATTATTTGCTGTGTAAAGATACAGTGGAATAATGGCGTCCTGAGCAGTGGTGGTCGTCGTTAGATGGTCAAGATGCGTGCGCATGTTAGTGCATGTGTGTATCCCACTGGCTAGCTCATCATTGCCGATTTGCACTAAACCAGGTATGTCAAAAGTTCAGCCAGATGGGAAGTTCTTGCCCACGAATTGATTTTAAACGGCTTGTGGCTTGTTGTTCAAAATATACATGTGGCCAATCACACAGTGTTGGTTCACTGAGCAAGATCACTGCATTTTTTCCCGTTCACCTCACAATAGAGAGACTATCATATAGTTTGTTGACATGCACCAGGTAGGAACTATGCAGGCGGACCTTATTTGTAGCAAATGAACACTCACCAAACACCGCTGATATTGAGATGGCACTGTCGCCATTAACATTAGCTCCATCAGCAGCTAATGCAGCTGTTTATGGAGTGATGGAGCCACCAGCTCAGCCACTGCTGTGTTGACAACCATTTCCAGACAACTCATACGCTCTGAATTTCGCATAGAGCCCTTTAAATCTGTACTAAACAAAACTTCAAGACCTCAAAAATTACCAAACACAGCTGTACATTTCAATAAAAACACAAACAAGTGGTGCACATAACAGCATCCCTGGCAATCAAACGTAATTATCTGGACTCACCTGTCTGTTCTCCAAGTCGATCTTGTTTCCCAGCACCACGAAGGGGAAATTCTCCGGGTCTCGAGGGCTGGCCTGGATCAAGAACTCGTCTCTCCAGCTGTCTAGAGTCTTGAAGGTGTTGGGCGCTGTCACGTCGAACACCAGGACGCAGCAGTCTGCTCCACGGTAGAACGCTACACCTAAGGACTGGAACCTCTCCTGTCCTGCTGTGTCCCAAATCTGTACGCATTTAAGAGGCCAACATGTGTTTATGTGCACAAAATAATCAGATTACTGCAAATAAAGAGATTAAGGTAATACTTTGACTGTGGTGTTTACATGGGTCACATTAACTAGATCTTCCTAATTACCCAGCACTGTTTGTTGGACAGCTGCTGTGACGCCTGGAGTGATGTGTTGTACCATACTAGAAACGTAACTTAAAACTCTTGACAGTCTGTTAGTGTGGGGGATAAATATAAGCCTGTGTTTCTTTCTTTAATATCAGACATTGTATAAGCTTTTCATTGTATTCCATGATTGTTTTAGATATGATAATTGTGTTTGAATTAGAGATACGTCAGTGTGGCATTCGTTTATCATTTCCTCCATACCTGCATTGTGACAAGTCTGTCATCCACCATGACTTCTTTCGTCAGGAAATCAGCACCTATTGTGGCTTTGTACTGGTTACTGAACTTCTTATTCACATACTGGTTCATCAACGAAGTCTTCCCAACTCTAGGAGAAAACATAAAATCAAGGACAACATTCAGAGCATGTGACGGCCAGAAACAAGTGCAGGGAAAAAAAGTGACTGCGATGAACTGATTGATGGAAGGTTCCTTGTTTGCTGCAACAGAGTGAGTATATTATTATCAGACTAGATTAAATATTCTTGTTAAGTGTTTTTCTTTTTTAAAAATAAACCATCAAGCATCGCTATTGTTGTCCCACCCTTTAGCTTCGAGACTATGGCTCAACAACACTCACCCAGAGTCTCCGAGGATGATGACTTTGAGTAGTACTTTCTTCCTTGAAGTCATTGTGCCACAGCTGTAAAGAAGAAAAAAGTTAATTAGAGGGAAGAAGAAAACTAAAAGAAGCGAAGCAGCACAAGAGGGATACAGCCTTGCCCCTGTGATGCCCCTTTAGATATGGGCCAACAGGTTTAACTGAAAGATGATAAGGTCTGTTTGCCTCTCGAAATACATTCCAAAGAAACGGGCCAGTTCCAGGAATGAAACCAAGTGCGCCGTCTCCTCTACTTGTGTTTTCTTTGCCTCATGAACACAGAAACTACAATAATAGGAGGTAAAAAAAAACACACGCTGCACTGCATTGTTCTCTAAAACAATTCATGAAACAATTCACTGTGCTTTATTTCTCCCCCAAATTATGCTGAACAATGCAGTGCGGCGGAGATGACATCTACTATTTGTGTCACTACAGCTGGTTGTTTTCATTATAGTGATTTTGTTAAATTCATACGTCTGACAAACCATTCAAAAGGATGACATTGTTTCACTCCCAAGATACAATTCTTGTTCCTTTATAAAGCTGAACATTACAATGAATTGAAAATAAATATGGAACATACTCCACAAATACTGAATGGAGCCATGAATCATATTAATCACTACATGTCTACACTGTAGTGCATCATGATAACTTCCCAACTGAGCTCTGTATTTGTCCTACCACACACGCAGGTGCTGCACTTCAATGATTACCTTCATACACACTTAACTGATTTTAGTAAAACCAACATGTAAAATTTGGGAAAATAGGTGGTCTCACTGTAGGATTTAGCTATTGTCAACTCTTCCTCTTTAAATGTAATCCACCTTCCCCCACTGAGTAATCATATTTCCAAACAAAAGATCCCTAATGGGCTAAACTTTTCCGTTGTGTTTTCACATCTGTGTCATGCAGATGTGTGTTTTATTCTTGATGACAACATGTGAAACTGTAACCATATTTATATTAATTGGATCTGAATCCTCAAAGATTATTTTTGTACTAAACTCATGATATAACATTCTCATCCTTGCCCCTTGCTAAGACATCACCAAGCATTTCTGACTTTGACCGAGTGAGCTTTGTAATAATAAACCACCTCATACAGCTGTAATGACCAAAGTCCAGCCTCAGTTACCCAGGGGCTTTAAATCATCCTTCTATTCAGGTTAAACTTTGAGAAAGCATTATTGGAATTTAAAAAAAGCAGTCAAAGGTTTGATCCACACACTGCTTAACACTTACAGCCACTAGTGTGAATAAAAACCATCGCCTCGGATCCAGACCAAGAGCTATTATGAGGCAAAACTAGCATCGAGCTATCGGTGCGGCTCTCATAATCTGCACCCCATGACACTGTGTCAGGGACTGATCACATGGTTTTAAAACACAGGACTAACGGAACCATGACTTGGCAGGCATGATTAGCACAGCAAATGCTGCGGTTGCAAACAATACACATACCGGTATAATCCTTAGTTATGATCAATCTGTCGACCAATCTGGCTGTAAATATTCCCACTTTGTAAACTGAAGCAGACAGAGTCCTGATTTAGCATTTTACCCAACAGCCATTAAGACATCTAACATACTTGCAAAGGGTTAGCAGGGAAGAATACACATTACATTTGGAGAGCAAGTGCCTCATAGCTGTATGAGAAAATGCAAGAAAACGATAACACATAGGTTAAGGAAGAGTATCGTTATTAAAAACCTCTCAAAATGGTGAAAGCTAGACGTTTTACACGTCTTGTCAACTAACAATTACCATATCAGTGACACTTCTTAATTTAAGCTAACGTTTAGTTAGCTAAGATAGGTTTATTAACAAATGTGAAACTTAATTAACATCACTATCGTCGATGTACATCGTAAAACTAATGACTAAAGCCACAAGGCACCAACCTGCGCGGTGATCCTGCGGTGGAGAAAATCAAAAGTGGACTTTTCTTCTGCCTCGGTTGGAAGCGTTAGCTAACGCGCAGGCTAGCTAACAGGCTAACGGCTCCTGTAAACGTCTGCCGTAAGAAAACAACACGTTCAGAGCGTCGACAGCTGAATAATCTCTGATAGCTAGCCTCGCAGCTAACTCTGTTTATCGAAGTCAACACTGCCACTGCCGACGTATCCCTCCTTTCGTGTAACAGAAGCGCTTTGGTACAATGGTCTATTTCGCCCCGTTCCCGTTGACGCTTGCTTTTCCTGTCAAGCTAAACGCGCTAGCTGCTAGCCGAGCTCTGTGCACTTCCTCCAAAACAAGCTCGTCGGTGAGGGCTGACGTCACGCGGTGGACACGCCTTGTTCCACAGGATCCTGAGAAGTCACAATGACACAAATAAAAATAATTATAATTACAATATACAATATAGTAACAAAATCATTGTCATGAATTATAATATAAAGTTAATGACAGATGACTAGCAGATTACATGCATAGTCCGCACAGCTAACAATCCCATCCTGATGCAAATTAGACATAAATGTAGCCATATATCTCGTGATACATGTGTAAAGGGACAGAAAAGCCAGTTCATTTACCTTTGAAACTAACTGAGCATTCAACCGCATGCATTCATTGTGATAGTCCTCGATAACAACTGCTACTATTTGTTAATGAGTATACAGAACAACAAGATGTGGGCCTTCTGATCATCTGCAGTCCTGCTGCAAGTGCAATGTGGCTTTCCTTTTAGCTTTGTATGCATGGCCAGGGGCAAAAGTGTGTGCCACTCCCCTTTTTCTCCTACTGCTCTCCTCCACTCCAGACTTTTCCAGTCATTGGTAGGGTATGAAGATGCTGAGCCATCTCTGCTGTCTGCCTGTGGTGTCATCCAAAGAGGGTCTTGGCCTGCCATGTCTCTTTTGGTAGGTTTTAATTCACACCTCTCTTAGTTAGCAGTTTGGTAGGTTTTAATTCACACCCATGTCTGTAGCTGTGGTACTCTCTTGGTTATCAGTTTGGGAGACATGTTACCAAAATATCCACGGTTATTGTTTTGCTGTTTTTCAAGAAAGACAGTGGCCTTGACACAGTGGGTAAGGTAGTTAAGATGTCCCCAGTGCGTGCTATCGTCCCCATACCGTCTTGTCACATGATCAGAGACTTGACATTGGATCACATCAATACCTATTACCCTGCAATCATCACTGCATATCTGTATATGACAAAAAAATACTAAAGAAAATAAGAAATTGTTATTTTAATTTAAGAATCTGAATATTTGATGTATAGAATAGTTGATTTATTGTCATAGAATAAGCTTGTAATTTTATTAAAGATGCCATTGACTGTTTTAGGCCCATTCTCCACCCAACACATTGGTGGAGGGCCCTCTTTCTCTATGGGCCCAACTTGCGGACCCCAGTGCAATTGTACTGCCTGCACTGTCCATATTTACGCCCCTGCCTTGACACTAACTTAATCCTTTCCAGTGGGTCTACAGTGTCTATATTGGATTTTGGGGTGTAATAATGATGAGATGAATGATGATGAGAATTTGAGATGTTTCCAGGTCTGCAGCAGCTCTGTCAGCAGCATCAGTACCCCCTCTTGGCCAGCTTACTATACCATCTGAGTGTCTGATAATGGCCAGTATGTTACCTGTGATGATGACTTTTTAAAAAAAAATTTAACTGACACACTGACGATTTTTCTTGTTACATCTGTGATTCCATGCCTCTGTGTTATGGCTTCTATGGAACTGAATCCCAAGTTACATTTAAGGCATTTGCAGACATTTTTTAAACAATTCTCTATAGTTAAATAATATATTGAATTATGTCCTTAACTCAGTTTACACTCCCTGTATCCAGATTGTATTCTAATACTGAGAATTTAGTAATCACATTTAATTTACACATGTCAGCCAGTTACATCTAAGGTCATTATATTTCTATTTATCTGTGAATACACACATTGCGAATCCAACACCTAACACACAACGCTTTGTTTTGTATGACATTTTATAAATGATTGTAGCCACCCCCAGGTGTCAGTATTATGAGGTAATGTCATCTTCAGCAGTCAATTTGTGGCAGAGCAAAACTGATTTATGTGTGATCAACATCTTTTAATACACAAAATTATAGTGTCCCAGAACTGGATCTTGATTGCCTGCATACTTGTGGACTTTGGTTGTCAAACAACGCTTTCACAAGACATTTACTGAGACCGCAGATGACTTCCTAATGTAACTGTGACAAACAAGTTTTCAATGAGTTACCCACAGATGACAGTACCTATTCTGCAACACTAAAACCACACACCACTGCCGAAACCCGGGATCGAACCAGGGACCTTTAGATCTTCAGTCTAACGCTCTCCCAACTGAGCTATTTCGGCTTGACACTTACTAGATATGATACAAAAACAAAATATATAAAAGATAACTGACCTATGAAAAGAAACAAAAATGTATGTTATTACTATGGTAACGGTAACCTGACACGAGCTCTTTCAATAAGCCAGAAAAGATCACTACTAGAGTTATTTCATGAGCACACAGTCCAGCAGGGCCCAACTTTTGGAGGTAAAACGTTTCACGGGTTGTATTAAAAACGTTTTGTCTTTGAAAAATCTTCTTAACTTTTATTGTTTTTCTGTTTGTGTCAGATTTCACGGTCGCTTCCGACGCACAGCGCGCTGTAACGAGCGCGCCGTGACGTCATCACGTCAGCCCGAATGAAGCGTCATCCTTTCTGATGTAGAGCGGCACGGCGGCCTTTCTTCGCCGTCTGCATTTCCCTCAGTCTGTCCTCTCTCATCCCGGTATTTCAGCTCTGTAATTTCTCCAACCATGACTCGAAAGTCGCCACTTCTCGCCGCCTGCCTGCTCCTGCTGGCGGCGGTGAGCTCCGAGGTTTCAGCGGACGGCTTGATGAACGAGGAGGTGAAGAGGACAGTGGACCTGGGCACTCATTTGGCTAAGATCACCGCGGAGATCGTGCTGTCCAACCAGGGGCACTCTGCCGTGCACAGCTTCATATTGGCGGTGGAGGCTGACCTGGCCCCGCACCTGGCGTACATCGGAGCCTCGGTGAGACAAACATCAGTGACTTAAATAAATAACGCGAACACGTCTGCCTGTAACCGGCTAGCTAGCTTTAGCATGCTAGCCACTTTATTGTAGGCTAATCATTTATTCGCTGTGCAAGATTTTGTATCAATTAAAGGTTGCGTATTTTCTAAATTGACAGCAGCAATCATGCGCAAGTATACAGCATGCTACCATATGATGTTACAGTGTGTCCATTGAATGTATGAGCTCACAGCTACTAGCTAGGCTATGTGAGTCAATGTGGGTGGTGAGCTCTGCAGGATCAGGAGCCAAACAGTCAGTTAGCCAACAGTAGCTACTGTTTCAGCGTCTAACCTTATATTGCTTAGTGCAAGGTTTAGACACCAGCTCATTTGCTTTGAGCAGAGATGTAACGATTTGATTAATTCATTGTGAGTTGCTAAAGGATGTGGGTAATAAGATGTTAACTTCCGCAGCGCTGCACGCTCTGTCAGTGGCTGAATGACACGTACGCGCTGGGCAGTTCACTTCCGTGTGTGACTGCGCAGGCCTGCCCCCTTTCACTGTGTATGAAGCTGTGACTAGGCTCTGCTTTTAGACAGAACAATAAGCTACGCATATATTTTTAAGGAAATGTGATTCTTTGCATTATCCTGTATTTTACCTGGGAGTGTTTTTCCTGTAGAGACAGTATGCTCTAACCACCATGTTTCCACAGGTGAAGGGTGATGAAGAGGAGGATGGCACACTTGAACTTCAACAGACAACAATTCAGGGCCAGAGGTAAGAGGTGGACTCTTACACTGTCATCTAACTGGAATCTCAAGCCTGTGCAAACAACTAAACTGGTGGAAAAACTCAACACATTTGTTTCACCTTTACCTTAGGGAAAGACCATCATTGTTGCCCCACAGTTTCATGCTACAGCAATGCAAACTCACAACACAAGCCTTCCTGTGAAACTGATTTCTGTCAATCCACTGACTTTCAATATGAAAACTTAAGGATATGAATATAGAACTATGGTCGGCAGCTTGTTAGATTACTCATAGCTCATTTTGACAGCATTTCCCATGCACAGTGTAAAGTAGAATAAAATAATCTGGCTCTTTTAAAATACTTTTAAAGATTCAGAAGTGAATTATTAAACACAAACAATTGCATTTTGTAGCTCCTGATAGGCTGATATTTTAATTAAAGGTCCAGTGTGTAGGATTGACAGAAATGGAATATAATATAATAAGTATGTTTTCTTTAGAATATAATCGCCTGAAAGTTATTTTTTTTATTACCTCAAAATGAGTCGTTTATATCTACAAGGGAGCAGCTCCTTGTCCACGTAGTCCACCATATTGCACCACTATGTTCCTACAGCAGCCCAGAACAGACAAACTAAACACTATCTCTAGATAGGGCCACTCACAGTTTGCAGCCCCTCCATAACAAGCCAAACAGTGTCAGAAAAACACTGATTTTTACTGTGAAACTGTTTATTCAGTGTTTATAGCAGTTGAAATCACCAGGGGCCTGTATCACGAAGTGAGATCAACCTTTCCTGGGTTACCCAGACCTATCCTGGGTTGACTAATCCTAACAATGGTAATCAGGATAATCGGTATCACGACGCTGGATATCAACTCGGTAACTCAACCCAGGGTTGCTTTATCAAGAGCCGTGAACGCGCATGCAGCAGACCAATCACAATCATGAGAGAAGCGCAGCGTCACTGAGCGTCCTCACAGAGCGCTGTATGTGAGGGGGAAAAAAAAAAGTATTTCTCGTGAGGATCAGAGATTAATTCTTCTAAAATATGAGGAGGAGAAAAGCAACATTATTGAAAAGGCCAACAACGTGGCAGCTGCAGGAGGAGGAAACATGCGTGGCAACGCATAACGGGATGAATAATGTTTAGTTTTAGTTTGGATTAGTTTATTTGCACATAATGTTAAAAACAGACCGTATAAAATTTACACGATTAAAAAAAGAAAAGTGCTGGAGAGGTTAGAAGCCAGTAAAAGCTTATCAAAGAAATTCTCCTGTCAAAACATTAATGAAATCACATAATAGAGAAGAAAAAAAAAACAGGTCAGGAAAGAAGAAATAGAGGAGGAGAGAGGGGAAAATCAAGACAAAACAAGGTAAAAAATAAAATTATGTGTAGGTTAAATGACTCATCACTGGTTCAAGTAGCTACAGTACCTGTACCTGTACATCTGACACTGATCACACCCTTGAATCCCATGAAATCAATGCTGCGCAGATGAATTGCGTGTATTACAATTATCGTTAACATCATTGCGTCTGATAAATTCGTCTTCTTTGTCATAACGTTATATATGCTACAATAAAGCTTAAAGCTGACGCCGCAATTAAATCATATCAACACCAAATTGATAGTCTGAATAAAATCATCCTGATATTGAGCTGTGTTAGAAATTAACAGCTGCGCAAAAATATACCTAGTCTCCCTCTTTAAAAAACAAAAAGGAAAATTCCTCAAACACCATGAAGTGTAGACATGATAGGCTACTTTCCACATTTCCAGCAGCAAAGCTGTCAATTAGGCCCATTATCTTTAACAGGGATTATTTCCTCCAACAAAACAAAATGTTGGCACTAATTAATGGTGCTATTACATGTCCGCAAATTATCAGTTTCTGGGCTGCATTTCTGTCAGCGGAGTCTTTTTTTTTTTTTTTCCGAACAGCTGATTGGCCAGTGGGTGGTGCTTTTTATAGGATCAGATTCAACCCTGAACTTACCCTGCTGCGGAGCAGGATAGCCGTTCAGAGTAAGTTACCATGGTGATCTACCCCGATAAGAACTAAACCGGCTTCGTGAGACCGAAAACCCAGGGTTAACCCTGAAGGTACCTTGCTAAGACATTAATCCTGCTTCATGATACAGACCCCTGGTCTGTTTGTTTTGTAGAGGAAGAGACCTCTGCAGATAAATCAGCTCCCAGTAGAAACCTCCAGAGCAATGAACACTGAAGGAATCATCACGAGGAGTTCATGCTTGGCCCATGGTAGAAGTTTCAGCTGGTTGCAATCTGCAGCTCCTTTAAATATCATAAACATCATTATGCAAATGTATCTTACCTATCCTCCTCTCTGTCTCATCTGTTCCCATGCAGTGGGGAGTTTTACAAAGTGCAGCTGCCCTCCAGTCTGGCAGCAGGTGCTCAGCTGAAAGCAAAGGTGGAGATGACATTAACCCACGTCCTGAAGCCCTTCCCCACACACATCACCCAGGCTGAGCGCCAGCTGGTGGTCTTTCAGGGGAACCACTACTTTTACTCTCCGTACCCCACCCGCAGCCAGACCACACGTGTTCGCCTGGCCTCCAAGACTGTGGAGAGCTACACCAAGCTGGGTAACCCCAGCAAGAACGATGAGATCATTGAGTATGGACCCTTCCGTGATGTGGCTCCATTCAGCGAGGTAAAGCTGCGACCAGATTTCAGGAGCTTCAAGTGAAGCTTCGAGAAAGTTGCTCAGATGTTCTGTGTTGTGTTTGCTATCTCCTGTCCAGGATACCATGAAGATCCATTACGAAAACAACTCACCCTTCCTAACCATCAGCAGCATCATTCGGACCATTGAGGTCTCTCACTGGGGTAACATTGCTGTGGAAGAGACCATCGACTTGAGGCACACAGGAGCCTTCCTGAAGGGGCCCTTTTCACGTTATGATTATCAGCGTCAGTCAGACAGCGGCATTTCATCTGTGAAATCCTTCAAGGTATCGTATTAAACATAAACTACTGTCACTTGGCTTGCTTTTACTCTTTAAGGTGATGATGATGATGACCACCATATGTGCTTTCGCCTCAACAGACTATCCTTCCTGCCTCAGCCCAGGACGTCTACTATAGAGATGAGATTGGAAACATCTCCACCTCCCATCTGCAGGTCCTGGATGACTCAGTGGAGGTGGAGGTCAGGCCTCGCTTCCCCTTGTTCGGAGGCTGGAAGACCCATTACATCATCGGCTACAATCTGCCCAGCTATGAGTACCTCTACACCCTGGGTAAGTTGACTTTTCTGGGACAAATGCATCCCAATCACTGAATCCCACTGTGTGTTGCAAATATATCACATAATTGTATCTCCTAGGTGACCAGTATGCACTGAAGATGAGGCTAGTTGACCATGTGTATGACGACCAGGTGATTGACTCCCTCACTGTGAAAATCATCCTGCCAGAAGGGGCCAGGTTAGTGTTGTGCAAATCCACCGTATGTTTGCATGACAGCATGATTTTTGCATTGTTTGATGCTAATTTGCATATTTTCCCTGTCATGTCCTATCAGAAACATCCACGTGGACACACCTTACAAAATTGATCGCATGCCAAACCAGCTGCATTACACGTATCTGGATACGTTTGGCCGACCAGTGCTGGTTGCCACCAAGACCAACCTGGTGGAGCATCACATTCAGGATGTTGTGGTAAGACGAATGGCAGAAAGGGACTGAAATTTGGGCATTCTATGTTATATACAATATTTAATAGCAGATTTGTAGAAGATTGCTATGACTTACATAGCATGTAGCTTCTACAGTGTCATTAACCACACGTCCAGCTTTGTTGAAGCCAAATATCCTGCAGAGACACAAAGATTTTTCAGCTTTGACCAATGTTTAAAAACTCAAATGCACTAACTGTTTTTAAGTAATCATGCACTACAGCAGTCAAACTGAGTTTTCCTCCTGTGCCACATTCAGACCAGAACATAAAGCTTGCACATACAATATTGAATGAGCTGAGTGTCTTTGTGCATTTTTAATATGAACTTATCTGATTTTTAAATACCAATTTGGTCTTACCTGTGGAGCCATCCTCAGGAACAGCTGTTCCAAGACGCAGGTTTACTAAGTCTGAACAACCCTGCTGAGTAAAAACAGAAACACGTCTTTTTACTTCAGTCTTTGTTCCAGATTCACACAGTCAAAACAAGGTGTTCAGTTTACAGTATGTTACAGAGAAAAGCATGCAGTGCTTCATATTTGAGAAGCTGTAAATGATCAGAGTAGTGATTTATTAGTTTTTATGAAAATCGGGTTATTTAGCTCTCAAGATCTCTTCTTACAGGGCGCCCCCATGGCATATGGGTTAAAACAGAGACCATTAACGTCCCTGGCTCTAGTACAGCTGGGAACCTTTGTTGCATGACGTTCCCCTTTTCTGTTCCCTCATTTCCTCTCATCTCTCTGATAAAGCTGTCCAATAAAAGCATAACATGTCCTAAAAAAGGAGGAAAAAAGCTATTAGGGCATGATTTATGATATGAGGTGTTAATTTGTACTCAGATAAAAGTTAATAGACCTCTTTTGTGATTACCAGGTTCATTATAACTTCAACAAGATCCTGATGCTGCAGGAGCCTCTCTTGGTAGTAGGGGCCTTCTACATCCTCTTCTTCACTGTCATCATCTATGTCCGCCTGGACTTTGCCATCACAAAGGTATGACAGCATTCATACAAGGAGCCTGGTTTCTGTTGGACTTATATATTCTTACCCTCCCTTTGTTTGGCAGATATCCTGGATGTGTCTGTCTTCGTTCAGTTTTTGTAGCTTCACAGTTTTAAATCTGCGGTTATGTGTTTGTTCAGGACCCTGCGGCTGAGGTGCGTATGAAGGTTGCCTCCATCACAGAGCAGGTGCTGACACTGGTCAACAAACGTCTTGGTCTGTACCGACACATGGACGAGGTGGTGAACCGCTACAAGCAGTCCCGTGACACGGGGGCGCTCAACAGCGGCCGGAAGACTCTGGAGGCTGACCACCGCACTCTCACCAACGAAATCAGCTCACTGCAGGCCCGCCTCAAAGCTGAGGGCTCTGATTTGGCTGATAAGGTCAGTGATGTGTGTTTGAGAGCACAGTGTACATGAAATAATCTGAAAGTACAGCGATGTTCACTTCCGTCTGCTCTCTCAGGTCGGGGAGGTGCAGAAGCTGGACGGCCAGGTGAAGGAGCTGGTGTGTCGCTCCTGTCAGGAGGCGGAGCGGCTGGTGGCAGGTAAGGTCAAGAAGGAGGCTTACATCGAGAGCGAGAAGACTCTGACAGGCAAGAGGCAAGAGCTCGTCAGCCGCATCGACAGTCTGCTGGATGCCCTCTAAACTTCTCCTGCCGCACTCGCACACACAGACACACACCACCCACGCTGCAACATACAAGCAACCATTTGTATGAATAAGAATTAAATGAAAAATGTGACACAAATGCTTACACTTTTTTTTTTTATTTTTTTTTTTTACCATCTTTGAAACCAGACATGGACAATTACCATTCTCATCTTCTGGTAGTGATGGGTTTATCCAAACACCCGTGCCTTGTGATAAACTTGAGGTCACTGCGCGCTCAGCTCCATAGCAGCTACGTCACAACTTTTGGATTTTATATTTGTCTGTTTTTGAGTTTGTTCAGTTACTCTTAAACTTTGTCACACTGCCTGGACTTGACGCTTCATTTTCATGTTCAAATCTGGACTTTGTTTTTTCCCCCTTTTTAAGTATGTATGGTTATGGGACTTTTTTTGGAATCGAACAGCAAAAGGGCCCAAGTGTTTTTGATCTCATGTCTTTACTCACATATGCCGTACTCTAAGATCGAATCATCCCCAGCTCTTAAGTACGAAGGTAATGTTTTCCAATCGTATCTCTTTTGCACTTAGAACTGTTTTCTACTCGCCCCTGACTGACGTTTATATTTGAACAAATTTGAAGCTACAACTCTGTGTCATCCCAAATGCTTGTTTATGATGTTCCTCAGTCATATTTTCTACATTTTGTATGAGTTTTTGTTTTGTAAGTGGTGGTTTTTTGTTTTTGGTTTTTTTTTTGGACCATGAGATTAGTGACTACATGAGATTAGGTAGTATGCGAGAAAAGACATGGGAGATGGGACACAGATGATTGTGAAATGGGCAATGATGTGGAAAGCTGTCAAATTTGAAATAAAGTTTTGAGAAACTCATCATTTAGCATGTTTTTATGCCTCTGTGCTGGTGACAGCCCTGGCCTGAGGCATTATGTCTTCGGGTTGCACACCTGTATGTACGTATGTACCATTGTCGTGAGCGCGAGATCGGACAAGGGGTTAGATTTTGGTGGTCAAAAGTCAAGGTCATAGGACTTTGTGTGATTCTGCTGAACGTAATTTCCTTAAATTTGGCACAAACGTCCACTCGGATTCAAGAATGACATGATTAGATTTTGGTGGCCATAGGTCACACTGTGACCTCGCCCGTCTTATTCTTCTGAACGTGATATCTCAAGAACAATGAGGGAAATTCTTAAAATTTGGCACAAACATCCATTTGGACTCTAGGATGAATTGAGTTTGGTGGTCAAAAGTCAAGGTCTCTGTGCCGTCAAAAAACATGTTTTTCGTTCTAACTCAAGAATTCATGGCTAATTATGACAAAATTTCAGACGAATGTCTAATAGGATAAAATGATGAAGTGATGGCATTTTATATCCAAAAACGTCAAAGGTCAATTTTACTCTGATACCATAATGTTCTGCAAAAACACTTTTTGGGCTGTTATTTATTGTCATAACTCAAGAAACATAGAGAAGAGCTTTGGTCAGACGCTGAATTGGTGACACTAAGCTTGCCCGGTTGAAGATGTGAGTAAAGCATCCATGTTTAAGAGTTGTACATTCTTTGCAGCAACATCTGTATTTGAGGCATCGTCGACTGTCATGGCTATGTGTGAATCTGGGCAGATATGGATGTAAACTGCAACTGCAACTTGACTAATTTGCAAAGACATGCAACCATACTGTGGTTATTCTAGTTTAGATTACACAGCAGGTATATGAAGATGGATGATGGAGTTACAGAACAGTTTACTCCTGTGATTAGCTCATCTGGGGGCGCAGTAGCCTTTGTTGAACAGAAGAGGGCGCACTTGTGTCAAGAACCACCACTTAACCCAATTGCAGGCTTTTTTGTCCTCTTAAACAAAACCACACTGCTGACATATAGATAAATGTATGTCATATGAACGTCCCAAAATAAAAATCAGTCGTATATATATATATGCACTATGGCTGGTGCCCCTTTTAAACTGGCACCTCCGAGGGGATTTCCAGCACATTGTTGCATTCCTTGTTCCAGAATAACCCCACCTACCACCCTATCCTTCCCAGTCAGCGGAGCAGCCGACCTGCCAGTCTGTGCCCAGGACAAACATTAAGGGTCAGCCTGAGGTCATCGCTTTCCCTCTGAGGTCACCAGGGGTCCTGGCAGGTCATTTCCTGCTCCATAATAACAGGCCCCGTTTCCCTCACAATGATAATGTTAACATATTGTATGTGCCATACAATAATCATTCTGCAAATACACAGCAGGGGGAAAGCAAAGACAATGTCTGTTAGCACTGATGCTCGGTGCTGGTGAGAGGCCACACAATGGCATTTTTGTTTGTGTGTTTGTACTTGAGTGGAGATTTGGAGCGGTGAGAGTTCGGAGAGCCGCCGAGTCTCATTCTCACAGCAGTCGGGCTACTGCTGCTCACACACGTCCACCTCAGCACCACGGACTGTGTCCAACAAACCGCTGAGCTCACGTCTGCTTACTGCTCTGAAATGATGTTATCAGGTCGCTCTGTGAGTTTGAATGTTGGACTGACGTGACTGACGGATTCATTTGTGGACTGAAAAAACACTCAAAACTTGTGAATTTGAGAGGTTTTACAGAATGAGTTATTGGCTTGAAAATACTTTCTTTAAAACAACTTGAATTCATCAGTATTCTTAAACTCTTTGGCCTGCTCCCTGTCCCATTATCAACACTGATAGAGATTTCATAATAACACCACAGCTGTTGGAAAATCAATGACAGCAGCATTTTTGAAACACAGACTGTATTCATCAAACTGTTACAACAAAATGTTGGGACTCAAGTAAAAGATAAAAGTAAGATCCTTCATTTGTACTCCAAAGCACATTATAAATACATGTAACGTTTGCTATTACATTTCTTTTGACTTAAATTCAAGAGAGCTTCATAGGTCTCTTGGGTTTGTTAAATGGCTACAGTCCAGAGACAGATCTGAGAATGAGGCTTCCGAGACATATTTTGAAAAATGTCAGGCATGATGACAGATATGTTGTTTGTACCTATATGTAAAATTCATAAATTATAATAGAATAAAGTGCAAATTTATTATGTTGGCAATGAATTTTCATTTTCTACTCTTGTGATTTTGATATCAAATAAACCTTATTGTATGTTTTCTCTAATGTAGGCTATGGCCTTTACCTGATTTCAGTTTAGAAGTTTCCTATTATTTGATCCCTATTAATATTTTACATACCATCAAAATATAGATTGTTTAATTCTTGTGTTAATTGCTACTGAAAAAAATTTAAACAACAATATCACATGAAGGTAACAGAAACAGTGAAGCTGAGAAAAGGGGTTTAAAGTTTTAAGGCTCCTCACAAAATTATGTAACAGATGGATAAGTTGTGAAAACATAATTTTATGCCCTTAAAAACAGCATTTAGATACTTCACTGTGTATTTGGACAATCAAAGACAATTTAGTAAATTCATCTTTCGGCCAACAATCTTTTAAAATATGTGATTTTAAGGAGGCTTAACAAGATGAAATCACGTGAAGTCCACCAGAGATACAGCAGAGACAGCAGTCACTGCTACTCTGCTGAGCTCGGCTCGCTAGCTTTTAGCAATACTAGCAATTAGCAATGCTAGTTTAATTTTATCTCCATTATGATTAGATTTTGTTACTGTCCTATTTGTACCAAAAAACAAACAAACAAATAAAAACTATTTCTTTATTGGAGCATCAAATGGGATTATTGAAATACAGGAAACAGGAAAATGTGAGTAAATTAGCTCAAGATAACGGTATCTGGTTTTTAATACTGTGTTTTGTGTCTTATCCAAAAGGTACATGTGTCTATAGCGTAATGTTACTTATATGGTAAAGCAGAACACTAATTTCTTGTCTTTTTACACAAACATGTTGTTGTTTTATCTTTGTAGGGCAGAACAGTAGGCTGTGCCTCTCTGACAGGCCGTTCACTCTCAGAGCATATGCAGGATTAATCATATGATCATCTGTGGGTAGAAATTTTGTAGCTTACGCTTCACTTTTTTTACTCCTCAGTTGTATCATTAGAGAACTGTTCAGTGTAATTCTTAAGGGTAAGATAAATACGGGCTCAGGTCCTGAGTAAAAAGGGAGGTCTTTGAAGATCTAATGTTATAACTTAACCCAAACTAAGCACCTCAATTTCATGAAGGTGTTGAAAAATCTTTCAGCTTGATATTAGAATGATGCTGGTAGTATCATACTGCTCGACCACAACCTTCCTCATGAAGGGGCATCACTGAATCATGCTCATGTCATCACACACTGTTTTGTTGATGCATTTGCCTTATTTGACTGTGTTATCACTGACAGTGCATCGTCTTGTGTGGTATTGGTGTTTTGTTGATTGGCCTTTCAGTCTTTTCAGTTCCAGCCCAGGATGTGATTACTGGTCGCAGAAGAACTGCGGTTTATCTGTTGGCGTAAGCCGAGCAGAATACTGTTTAAACCGGAATTCATGTGCAGCACTGTATCCTGATGTGGCAAACCGTGTGTGTGAGTGTGTGTTTGAGGTGGATGAGGGGGTATGTGCAGGGTGTTGGACTGGTTGGGCCATGTGGTTGAGCTGTCATGGTCCCCCCTCAGGCATGAAGTTGATTATTATCTTCCCTTCCTGAAGTATGGTAAAGATGCAGTGTGTGTTCTTTCTTTATCTGCCAGAAAAATAATGAATATGCAAAAAAAAAAATGTGTGAGTCAAACTAGGTATCAGTTGAAGGGGTAATCCACAAGCCCTGGGCCTTGTGACGTGGTGGTGATTGATTACATTGAGGGCTCACCTGCAGTACTCTCCCTCTTAATCTTTCTCGCTCTGAAATACACACAGACCCACACACTCACAAAGAGAGAGGCAGAAGTCACCAGTCAGGGAACAATATCCTGCTCAGAAGACCCTTCACAGCACACTCTCATAAATCACTGAGACAGAGCCACCACCCTCACTGTCAGTGTGTTATTATGCACACACTCACACACACACACACACTGAGATCCACGTTCCTCACCACATACATTCAGTCAATCCTGCTACCCAGCCATAAAAGGATGTCATCGAAAAGAAGAAATACGACTCGAATCTAAACTCAAAACCCTCAAACACACCTCACCTGCATTGATTCCCTCTGGCTCTGCTTAAAACACACATCCTCACAACAGCAGCTCTGTGTCCCGCTCTGCCCTGGCCCTCAGCACCGGCCATTCCTCAGTGACAGGGTGCCAGGATGAGGGGATGAGAGGCGCTGAAGGGCGAGGTGAGGGACGGATGAAAGCCCCGCTGCTAAGGTCTCGGGGCCTTGCGTCCTGTGCAGGTGGCAGGTGTGATTTGGCCGGGTGCAGAAGCGTGAGGGCAAGGAAGAGGAGGACAATGAAGGCGTCTGTGGCCCCCGTCGCAGCTGCAGCAGGCGGGGAGGAGCGGGGCTGACAGATAAGACAGTCAGGCGGACGGAAAGATGGAGTAAAGGGAAGGACAGCGTAGGGTGCGCAAAGACGGAGATGGGACTTCAAACAGAGGATTGGGCCCTGGGTGCAGAGAGACACATTCTTGTCTGGCATGGAGGAGGTGGGGACAGAAGGAGAGCAGGAAAGATGGATGGCACAAAAAAGGAGAGCATTAGCGGCCACGGTCGTGCTCCTCTCCTGCAGATGTTTACATCGTGCACACTTTTGCTCAAAGCCTCTGCGCCCTGCCTCTATCTGTGTGAATATTGATGTCAACCTCTCTCTGTATGGATTTGTATCGATGAGACAGTAATCCTCTTCCCTTGCCGCCCTTGTGTGCAACTGTCCACAGCTCCCACTAAGACCCACTGATCTCTGCCACATGGCGCTCCATCAAAGCACTGATGGTCATGCCTCTCAGGGCAAGTTTTGCCAAAAAACGCACCCGCGTGGCTCATACATGTCCCTCAGTGCAGAGGATAAGCGGCAGATGAAGGTCTGACGCTACTTTAGACTTTGTATCATCTTGGATCACATGAAGGCGAGTGAAACAAAGCTGCTCTCTGTTCAAAGCACTCTTGTCTGAGCGCATGCACAAACACATACACACACACACGCGCGCGTTTCCTACTTTCTCTATCGGACCTGATTAGAGTGACAGGGGCACTTCCCATTGGCTGTGAGAGTGGCCCTCTCCTTCCCAGGGCAGCCAATTTCCCCTACTCCAGAGCTGATAGGAAACTTTGATTGTCCACTGAGCTTAGGAGAGACAAAGAGATTTTTCCTCTTGCAATCCACATATCGCTCCATCACATCTCTATCTACAATCTCCCCCACTTGCTCTCTCCTCCTCTTCTCCACCATCTCTCCCTCTTGAATTTTCTTGCCTTATTTCCATGATCACCACTGCTGTGGGCCGCTGAACGCGAGTCCATTAAACTGGCACTGACTGCTTTGATGGGCAGGAAGTCTCACTTCATGTGGTGACATCTGCATCCTGTGACACAATCCTACCCTGCGTACATGATCTACTGTCTTGGCTCACCACTGTCCTCTAATAGCATTCCTATAATTTAATACTGCGAGCACAGGCGGATGCCCCTGAGAACATTTGCATACTGGTATGTGCTCATGTTGGGTGCGAAGTGAGTTGAGACTGGGGGTGGACAGAGTAGGCAAGGCGTCTAAACATGTGGACAGAGCCAACAGGAAACATCTCCCTCTCTCTCTCTGCTGGCCCTCCCTAAGAACACACTTCCTGTCAGAGCTCCTCTAACTTCCTGTCCAGCCACCGGGAATCCCAGCTGGAACATTCCAGCTGTGCACTAACCTCCCTCCCTCTCTGGGCTGCTCGATTATTACAATTTCTTACGTGCTCAATCCCTCAGTCACACATGCAAATGTAAGTAGCACGCACACACTCAGAGGACTGCTCTTGTGGTGCCACTGCATCCCCTCCTCGCCAGGGGTCGCTACATAACAGCACATCATGTCCTGCGTAACTTGACTGCGTCTCTCTGCAGTGTGAAGCTCTCCGCCTCAGTGCTGAGGATACTGGGCTCTTCTATCTCCTCAGAAGCCTCTCATTTATATTACTGCGTTTTTTAGCGCAGGAAAATGCGCAGCGCCATTAGTCTAATGGCATTATATGAAATGGCGCATGCATGTTTATCAATGTGCCTTCACGCGGGGTCCATATGGGGGTGGAAAAAAGCAGGTTTGGTGACTTTGTGTATGACCTTTTCGGAAAGAGAGCTAATCCCGAGCTATAATAGACTCCGGGACCGATATGGAAAACTGCTGCACCGTTATCTCGGTTGTCTAGGAGACCATCAGAGCACCGGGGCCGGTGGAGATGCCACGGTATTAAAAGGGGAGTGTGTGCGTGTGTGTTTCTGTGTGCGTGTGTGTGCTGGAAAATGTTTTTTTAGTCATAAGTGTCACTCATAAATACTGCATTATGGACGCACGAACATTTTTTTCAGCCACGTTTGGCCCACAGCTTTATTTCTTCAGCATGTTGAAATTATAAATTCAATTTGAGGACATAGGAGTACATAGGAAAAGGTCAGTCATAAAAAAAAGTGAATGAAGCGGGGCACGCTCGGCTCGTTGTTCGTTAAATTAAACTGCTCTAGCCTGACATCAATTATTAAATATAGCAGATCCTCTGTGTCCTAAATTACAGCAACTATAGACTGTTGACCAAATGCCGCGGCAGTTTCTTCAGACGATAACACAGGCCTGATGTGAGGCCTGCTGACCAGACTGAAGGAAATCAGAGGAAACTAACGGTGCATGTTAAGCTTCTTATCCTGTTGTGAAACTGAAGATAATGCTATCGTGTGTCGATGTGTTTATTAGGAGGGAATCATTTTCACAAGTATAATTATAGATGGAAACCGAGCTTATCGCCTTATCTGGATTTTACGCTTTTATTTAACCTAAAAATAACAAAAATCACACACTTTAAAAACACAAGTCTTAATCAACTGTGAGTTTTTGGAGTTTGTAACTGTTGATTATTTTGTGAAAACTCAAATGAAGCTACATTGCACAACTTAAATTTCCAAAAGGTGGCCTAAATTAAAAATAAGGCTATAGATGCTCGGGCAGTAATCACACAGATAAGCATCATATCACAGTGATGTATGTTTAATATAGCTTGTATTGATATGTAAAGTGTGTGTACCAATGGCCCCCGCGAATAAACTCCCTCTACAGCCAAATGGAGCCTATATTGGCTGCACCGCTGCAGCGCGTAAAACGTGTAAATATTTCTCATTCCCTGCGCCTATCTGTCTCTATCAACCCCCCCTCCCCAACAAATGATGCATTAGATGCATTGAATGTATTTGTTGTGCAAGTTTGAAAAGGCGGCGATAATCTGGGAGTGAGAGATAAGGAACACCAATTTATTCAGCAGCACTTTGGACCCCGCTTCCAGCCTCGGTCGGTGCTGACACCCCCAGCAGTTTGCTGATAACGATTAGGCCATTTATTATCTTCACAGAGAACAAAGATTGCGTGGTGCCGATGAAATATTACCCCTGGTAATAATCAGAAGGAGAAGGGCCCTGGCATCTAATGCAGTGTGCATATAATATCGTCCCTGACGAAAAATCGTGCACACACTCACACACACACAGACACACAAACACACACACACAGACGGAGTCTCGTGCAGAACATGCAGAAAATTGATTAACAAAACAAGTGCAAGAAGCCACAACTAGCTGCAATGTTGCGAATTTGATTTATTGATAGAGATAATCGGTCTATTTTCGACATATAATAACAATAATAATAATAATAGGCTAAATTTAAAGGTGGTTATTTCTATTATTTTCCGACTAAAATAAATAATATAAAATGATTTTCATATATAACATTTGTGTGAACTTTTATCTATTTGACCATCTCTGTTTAACCTGATTGACAGCTCTGGTCCATTGTTGTCGGATCATAAACACAGATCATAAAGATCATATAATGTCGCAATTCTCAACTAATTAGATTCTAATTAACTAGTGCTTTTACAAGGCACAAATGTTAGTCTCAAATATATTGCATGCGCATCACCTCATTATATTCACACTGAGTATGGAAACAAACCAGCCTTTATGTTGCAACAGATAATAAAGCACATATAATAACCCCAAAAATGCTGTTTTCTGTCACAGTCCAGGCAATAACAGCCTTTACAAACTTAAAAAAGAAAAAAAAAATCATCTCTTTAAGTCTGTACTTGTAGGTTTGACGGGTCAAAACATTTTAAGAAACCTTTTATTCACACTGAATAAAGTTATATTCCTGTGAAGGTCCGTTATGTGCCAAAATAAATCAATATTTGGAGCTGTCGCATATTTGCTCTGGTGATTTCAAACACTGAAACAAACGTTATTAATTCAGTCAGACTTCACATTTCTTTTTTTTCTTCCTCTTCTTTTTGTGTGCGTGTGCACTCTGGGGAGCACGAGCCCCGAGTTGCAGAGGTCCTCGCGCCTCTTGCACCTGCCTGGCTCCAGCGCCGAGCACGAGCCCAGGTCGCGTGCAGGAGATTTTAGGGGCTTTGCATGTTTTACTAAGTTGTTGTTACTTTGTGGGATATAAAGCACAAAGAGGAGGAGGAGGGGGAGGGGAGAGGGAGCGTGTTTTACTTCTTTAACATATTTAACACAGCAGGAGGACGTGGGTGAGGAAGAGGAGGAGGGGGGTGAGAGTCATGAAGCAAAATCTCTGTATGTCAATTAGGACTGACCAAGTTTTAGTGACAATAAATAGAAATAAACAAGGTGTGGGCTTTTTATTGACTCACCCATGATGCATCGCTGCAAATATTTATCCTCACCTCACCAAATTAAAATGAAGCTTTTGCTGTTGTCTACAAGCTGATGAAGTTTAACTAACTTCCAAAGTGCTCACATTGTGCATGTGTTATGTTGCTCCTGGGACCGTTGGCCATAGCAGGACCCATGGGAGTCCTCAACCGAATGTAAGCCATTACAAAAAAGGTTTCTTTATTTTACAGCCTGGAGAAATGAAATATATTGTTAAAAATGGTCTAACATCACCACTTCTATCTTGTAGGCCTATCTGCATTAATTGATAACCAGCACCCAAAATCTGCCACAGAGGTTTTGCAGGTGAGTGCAGACCTGGCATCATTCATATAAAACGATAAAACGCTGGGCCCCTGTGTAGGGGCCAAGCTGAACTCTATTGATCACCTCTTGGGAACAGGTATTGCTGCCAGTTTAACCGGAGACCCGGAAGACAGGCTGCTGGCTGACGTGCCATTACGTGGCTGTGTTGCTGCAGCCTCTCACACGGCCACTCAAGTTTTTTGCTCATATTCAGAGAGGTTTGGATACGGCGAGAGAGGAGGCAGGCAGGCACACACTGCGCAGACACACACAGCTCTCTGACACAGCGAACAGCGACTGTTTCACGTTGTCTCGACAGCATCTTTTAAAAACACAGGGCTCTCCTGGACACCTTTGCCTCATCGGTCTGCTTTTATTTTGCGTCATTATTTTTGGAGAGAAGCGGCGAGGCTGCGCAGTGACACGGATGGACCGACTTTCTCTGGGTTGATTCAGAAAGCGCAGCAGCAGGTAAGTCAGTCATAAATATTTCCAGACTGATTTTGAAATCATTTGGCCAAAGTTTTGTCATTTAAATATGAAATATTAAAGTTACAGCTACAAGCCTGGGTGTGAATGTTTAAAAACTCCTCTTATTTATTATAGAATAAATAATAGCTTATTTTTCCGTAACATGTCTTGAGCTATTTCATGACTGTTAAGGGATTTTTTGCTGGTTTAATTGCAGCTTATATTTACCTTCACATTCAGTCTTAGTTTGTCACGGCTATCCGGATAATAGCCTTTATTGCATCTGAAAGAAAGCGGAACAACACTGGATTAAACGCGTAAAGCATAACCTGTCTTATCCATTGTAAAGATGCTGTATTAGTTTTATTTTCACTAGTATTGTTTGCTTTTTAAAAATATTCTTAAACCAGTAAGCTACAGTATTTTCTCTAAATGAGCGAACAATAAAAATGAGCTAAAATTAATAATGAAAGCAACTTACTGTAATAATATTGCACTGATCAGATGGTTAAGTATTTTTAAAATTTCCAAGAATTTACCCGGTCATGTATAAGTGCTATCAAGAGTGAATTTTAGACCTCTTTATGTTGCCGAGGGCAAGGTGTGCCACCCCTGCAAGAACCACCACAGGGATTACTGTATCATCAGCACGATGTTAGTGACGACAAAAGTATTCAATTGTCACGCTTTAAGGTGCATAATGACTGGAGCAATCATCTTTCATCAGCAGAAAGAGCAATCACATCAGTACAATGGTGGAGCAGAGACAGGGGCGGGCTGGGGTCTCCACGGGCATGCATGGCACCTTTTACACCAACCTCCCTCTTTCTCTCTTACCTGTGCTGTTGTCTGCATGGTGGTGGTTAATGGGTTTGTGCATGATTAGCAACAACATGGAGTGATTGTGTTGAGCTCAGAGTGTGAGCTGTTTGTGGGTTAAAGTAATGACAGTAAGAAAGGAACCTCTAGTTATTTTTAATGAATGAAACTGAATGGACAGATTTCTGACACCTTCTATCAGTTTCTATTTACAACTGTCCTCCTCCAACTTTTCCCCAAATTGCTTTATTTAAAGCTCCAATAAGGGCCTTTGGCGACGCATCATCCTCTGCTCCATAATCCTTTTTGTTAAGGGTGCAGTTCACATGTCCTGCCCTCCTCTGAAATGTTATTATTCCGAGCTCAAACTGCTTAAATGGAAGTGAGTGCTGCTCTCATAGCAGCATCCAGGCCCCTCTCCCAGCAGTTATATGGCCCTGTGTCTGGGTGCTTGTGTCTATAAAGCCCCCCAGTGCCCTGGCTCGATCTAATTAGCTGTGAGTAAAGGGGACAATAATGCTTCAGCTGGTTTGTGTCATTCTCTTCTCTCTGGCTCTGCTTATCTTCACAAGCCCCACTGTGGGCTCTTCACACTCCCCCCACCACCAAACACACACACACATTCACACAGTCACACACCTCCACTCTGGATAATGATGGATGACCGTGCCCAATGGGAACAAACAGGTAGATAAAGCCAATCCCATTTAATAACAGCATGGATCGGAATGATAATCTTGTTGTTCATTAGCCACTGTGGCTGCACAGCGATACAGTTGTTGCACACAGTTCTCACCCAGCGCAGGAGGTGTTGTGGGACGGATAGTGTTCACTGGTCTAAGGATAGCATCCCTTGCTGAAACAATACTGCTGTGTCCTTGAGAAAGACAGCAACAGCAGCCCACCCACACCCCCACCCACACCCCACCCTCTCCACTAACCCTCCGTCACCCTCTCCCATCTTTTGTTCCAGCACAGATACAAATGGGATTAATGAAGGTATAAATTACAGAGGGCTAAATCCTGCTGAGTAATCCATTTGGCAAACATGCAAACAACAATGGGCATGCTGCAGCAGCTAGCCTGAGCCTGACCCACTCTCCAAGGCCCAGTGGTGAGCACAGCCAGAACACAGCACAGCAACATGGGCTGACCACTGCAGGCTAGTGACATAGTGCTCAGAAAAAAAACCAAAACAAAACAGTCCTTTCACTATTAGCCCCAAAGACAAGAGCATGGTCATCCATTCATGCTGGACCACAGTGAGTCACTGCCTCATGGTCAGCAATGATTCTGCAGCATAAAACAGCTTCTTTTTATTCGACATACAAACATTGCATCATTCATGATTGATCCATTGTGCCTTACAATATCTATAAAATGCCAGAGCACACTAAGGTGAGCATGTTCTCACTCCACCTGCCAACATCTCACTGGAATGTCAGATATTCAGGTAGCGGGCCCTCTGCTGCCCCACATGCACTAATTTGTTGATTTTAGGAGTTGACAAGCTCAAAGGGCTGAGCTCATCAACTCACTGCCCCTGGCAACCTGCCACTGATTTAATGACTGATGACTGACACACACACACACACACACACACACACACACACACACTCTTACACAGCAGGTATAACATGAGATCAGAGCAGGATTGTCGCCCTAATGACCTGCACTGTGGATACCATGTCATTACAGTTTATGAGGGGTCTTTTACCTGGAGAATTTCGTCCAGGTATCACAAGCTTCACGTGACTCACCCCGCAACCTCCGCCTCTGTGATTCTGTGACGTCAGCTCCAGGCGTCAGCGTGGCGGCCAGTATGGGTGCCTCCAATTATTCCCCGTCAATCACACACACACACACACACACACACTAACAATGCACGCAGGCCTAAATATTTTAAAGGGCACTGTCATGGATTTGCGCGCATGGACTAATCATTTTACGCACGAATTTGCAATTAGATGAGAGTAGAATAATATTTTTTGCTCATTGTTTTAGCCTATTTTTCTATTTAAGGGCAGCAAATAATAGAAATTGTAACAATTGAAATGAGAACAATTTAAAATAAATAAATCAGTGCCTTTGTTTGGAGCTCTGATTACTGTTTTGATTTGTATTGTGTGTTCTGAATTAGGGCGTTAGGAGACACTACGATGGTCACCAACTGGTTTACATAGGTGAGGCCTCTGCGCCCATCCTTGGTGCCAGCAAGTGAGAAAGAGGCGCCATTCGTATGCAAACTGTGTTTGATTGCCCTGTCCCCGAGACAAAACCACTGTTTTCACAGGAGGAATGCTCTGCTACTAATTAAAGACAATTAGGCGCTCCCAACAATGGGGCCAATTTCGGGGTCATAAATCGACTCCGCCTCTGTTGGTTTTAGAGGTGCTGAAAACGCTGTTTGTTTACACAACAGCAGTATGCGAAAAACAACACTTACAATTATTCTTATTAATGTGGAGCTCAATCAGCAGGTCCAGTTGTTAGAATTAAAAACACTCTGCATGTGAGTGCGAAATTCCAGCATCACTCACAGGTCTAGAAAATGTAATTCATATTGTAAAAATATTTTGCAGATAGGTTCATAGAGGTGAAGGCACTTACAATGCATTACGCTTTCTAAAGCATTATTATAGTGAGCCATATTGTGCAGACTGAATTTCCCTTCATGTTAGATGTCTGTCTTTAGGCTTATAACTGCCGCTAAAAAAGCAGATTATCAGGGGCCGATTGCTCATTCAGTGTGAGCTTCGTGAGAGAGAAAGACCCCCGAGAAATTACACTGCTGATTGATAAGTCTTTTAGTTTTTCGGTGCAGGGAAATGGAAATTGAAAGAAGGAGAGCAGGGATGCAGCGAGCCAATTGTGGCAGGGCTGGCTGTGAGTGGCTCAGACAGAGGCCACGCCCCGCGTGGCTTGATATGTACTGGCGTCAGCCGCATCAGTCTGCGCCTGAGCACTGCATGGATCAAGAGGTTTTCACATCCAAGCTGTGTTTGTCGTCAGCTGATCGAAATTGCAACAGGTATCCAAAGGAAACATTTTTTTTTGTATTTATTTTTGTCGATACGGACACGGGATGCATTGCTTCGACACAGAGACAGCTGCGCACTACTTTGTTATCAGCCTTTAATCATTAGGACGTGAAGTTTATTTCACGTGTCAACTGATATGATTAGATAAAAATATGAAAGACGCTTCTTCGTGCATGGAAGGAGGGCTGGAGCGGCCGCCGTGTTTATAAATTAACATTTTGTTTTCGTCTCATTGCAGGTATAACTGAGGAGAAAGAAGACCGGGTTATTTAAGGATTCTATTTCTGAAGTATATAAACACAGCCGAGACTTTCACAGCTCAGGAACTATATTATAAGGAGGAATTTGACTCTCACTTGGAGGTAAACATAGCCTAAAAGTAGCCCGACACACAAAGAGACGCCTTCAGAGGAAAGGAGACGGCCAGCTCAGCCATGGAGGTCGCAGCGGCCGATCAGTCTCGGTGGATGGCGCACCATCACGCAGTGCTGAACGGCCAGCACCCGGACTCTCACCACCACAGTCTGAGCCACAACTACATGGAGCCCATGGCGCCTTTACTGCCCCAGGATGAGGTTGACATGTTTCTGAACCACTTGGACTCTCAAGGGAACCCTTACTACACCAACTCCCGGGCAAGGGTCGCATACAGTCAAGCACACGGTAAGATGAGTTTACAGTGAAGTGTGATGGGAAATGAAGATCATGTTTGAAGAGAAAAAAAAAGTTTTTGTATAATTCATCAACGAGCAAACATAGCTTTTTAAATATAACATTTATGTGTGTGTGTGTTAATATTTTTGCCTGTAGAATATGTCTATTAAATTAATGCACAAACTATAAGCTCATGCAGCAGCTCATGCAGTGTGTTGTAATTTGCTTAGAAAGTCCATCTTGACTTCTGGGCCAGTTCACCAACATAAAAGGAATTTCCAGCAAATGACATGGAGAGGAAAGGGAAGTATGTCATTTAACCCCTCTGTGTTGGGGCAGGGGCTTCTGGAGGGAGAGAGAGAGGCACTTCCCGGATATAAAATAAAAACCGCAAATTTACTAATAACAATCTTTAGTCCGAGAGCTGCAGCCGATGAAAAGATACTGCCCTGACGAGGAGCTACTTTTAGTCTGATTTCTGTAGATAATAGGTCTTTATTATCTCTATCTTAAGCAGACAACATGTGTGAGGCTACTGTCATTTGACGGGAAATATTTCTGGATATTTAACCAGTTGTGAGGGAGAAAAAAAATCTTATTTCTCATTAATATTTATCTACATCTGGACCTAAATGTCGGACTTGAGTAATTCAGCAGGTAAGATAAAGGTCTTCTTGTTTTGCAAACTGGAGGCAGTACGGGTGTGTCAAAGAGGGAATAGAATAAAACATTTATTAAATAGGCTGTTTTGGATTTCAGCTCGCCTCACTGGGAACCAGGTTTGCCGACCACACCTCATCCACAGCCCCGGTATTCCCTGGCTGGACCCTGGGAAGGCAGCCCTGTCCGCGTCCCACCACCATAACGCATGGGCAGTCAGCCACTTCAGCAAACCCGGCCTGCACCCCACCAGCTCCGGCTACCCCTGCAGCAGCAGCACCGGCACGGCACCGGTGTCGTCGCTCACTCCGGCGTCCCACTCCAGCCCGCACCTCTACAGCTTCCCCCCTACCCCTCCGAAAGACGTGTCCCCGGACCCCGGACCCACATCCCCGTCCTCTTCGTCCCTCCTGGTCGAGGTGGAGTCGATCAAGTACCAGGTGCAGCTGTCGGACGGCATGAAAAAGGAGAGCTGTAGTCCTCTCCGCAGCGGTCTGTCCTCGATGAACGGCCAGGCCCCGGCCACGCATCACCCTATCCCGACCTACCCGGCCTACCCTCTCCACACACCCCACGAGTACAGCGGCAGTCTCTTCCACCCCGGCAGCCTGCTCGGCGGGTCCTCCTCCAGCTTTACGCCCAAATGCAAGAGCAAGGCCAGGTCGAGCTCAGGTGAGCCTCACGTGTGTTTTTCTTTCACATCAGATGGCAGATCAAACGGATAAGGCCTAATGAAATGGTTATGGTTTATTCAGCTGAGCGGTGAAGCGTTGCGCACTAGAATTTACCCAATCAATCAGCAGCAGATAAATGTTTGTCACCTTCTAATAATATTATCATACCCTGCTAGTGTCACACATTTCGTTTATATACCTGTACGGACACTATATTTACGTGTTTAATTTATTAACTGTCAGCTGTGTTTTGCACTAATTTAACTGTTTAAATACTGAAGAAACTTTTATAAGTTCGACTTGTTGCTCCGGTGCGCCATTTACGCACAGAGCGATCATTTCCATATCGGACCCTTGTCCTTCTCAGAACCTGTCCTGACAAGTCTTATCTCTGTCCCATCGCACTCAGCGCCATTTATAAGCTGCGTCCACTTAAAAGGCTTCACTTTAGTGAGGGATCAGCTCTAGATGAAACTCATCAGACTAATCGGGGTCAACTATTCACCGCATGCTCAGCGAGGGCCATTATGTGCGTGATTAAATGTTTCTGGGGTGATTTTAAAAAGAAAAATAGAGAAATAAGGGATTGGAGCTAATTAAAATAATCAATTATTCAGAAATCATAAATATTAATTTGTGGTGCTTTGGTAAAAAACTAAACCTAATGCTTATAGTTCGATCATTAACACATTTTTTTAAACATCTTTTTCCACACTGACTTCTTCTATCAGTTACACGTCTAAGCTCAGGCCGTCATGGCTTCTTCGTCGTGCCACAGACTTGTTTTCTTTTAAATGTGGCCTTTATTGCACTTAAAAATGAAGGAGTCACGACGCCCTGGCTCCTGCCATATCCTGTATACCTCCAAGTGAACAAATCACGACCTCCACCCCGCCCACAGCTCTCCACAGTACTAACAAAGCACAGGCGACAGAGTCCTGCTGTTTGTGTTTTTAAGCATGGCCTTGGCCCAGTGCACTGACATCAAGCCCAACCAAGTCCACAGCAGATCTGCCTCTATAGAGTAGGTGGAAGTGCATTTAATAACTCAAACTTTAAGTTTCTTGTGTGTATAATTGCAAAGTTTGGAGCCCAGGGCATTAAATAATCCTGATTACAATGCAAAAAAAGTTTACATTTTACAAAAAATAAATAAAAGTTGGTGGTGGGGTTGTTTATAATAAAACACAGTTTATTGTGGGACTGTCTGGGTAAGCACCTGATTCAACAGACTGCATGTGCTGGGAGTAATATTTAGGGGAATATTTAGACTTTGGGTCTGACATTAATGTGCAGACATTTTAAAAACAACTGGTAATGGGTCTGTAATTTCCCTACATTGTTCCAGCTGTTGTGCTTTGAAATAATGCTCACACACACACACACACACACACACACACACACACACTCAAATACACAAAAGACACTGTGAATTGTTGACATGTTGCTCCAAATGTAGCTGTGCAATTATCAATATTGTCATCCATTGTGTGCACACTTTTTAATACACTTGGGGAAGGCTCGCTGACCGATAATCTGAGTGAATGTGAGCTGATGCAGCAGAGAAATGTTATACTGTGACATTTAAAAGAAGCTGGCCAGACTGTGCCTGAATCAGTAACACAAACATATCAGGCACGGCATTAAAAAGGCTCTTATCTATCAAAGTCGATGTCCTGTGCCAGTAATGGTGATTGATTGTTGTACAAAATGCCACAATGACATTTCAGCTGTCAGCACATATACCTTACAGTAGTGTGGCTTCCTGTTGAACTAGCCTCAAGCAGAACTCCTCCTCCTCCTCCTCACTACCCAGACCTTTTCAGATGAAGCTTCTCATTTTCTTTCTTATTTCAACACTAAAGATTGCACAAGACGTAAATACATCAGTCATTGCTGATGAATATTTCAAGTGTTAATGAGCCCGCTGGACCTGCGAAACACTTAAGAGGAAGAGAAGGGAGGTACAAAAAAAAGCGGCGAGATGCATTTCAAAAGGAACATAGCTTTTTTGCTCAGGTCAGATTCCATTGTAGAGCGAGGGTGGGACTGTGGGTGTCGCTGGCATTATAACAGGAATAATGAGATGATGCTCTAGGGAGAGAGGGATACTTGAATTAAATGAATCGGTCGGTTTAGCAACAGGCTGTTTGAAGTCAGTCAAACCTGAATGGGTGAGGAGAGCATGTGGGAATAACTAAAAAAGCAGGTTTTTATGTAAAAGAGCACGAGGATGCACAGGAAGTCTTGCTCAGATTCAGCCACTGTTTAAGATTAATAAAAGTGTCATGTTGGTAACGCCATTTCTGGATTATTAATTGCAGCCAACCGGCTACAAGCTTTTCATCAAAGTCTGCAACGCCGTCCGCCAAATTTAATACCATCACCACACACTTATGTTTCCTCTCATGGGTGCCCACTGAGCTGATGAATAATGTAGTCCTAATTTGATGGTGTGTCTCATTCTTCTTGTTGGACACCTCTGGACATGTTCTGGCTGTCTCTGGCCTCCCCACTCTGGATCGGTTTACATAGAGGTGTCTGTGTCCATGACAGCCGTGCACACTTGGTACACCTGCACTCTGATATGGACATTGTCACCATCATGAGACAGATTTTGACTTCATATTACAGAGCCATCTGAGGTCGCACATCACCTCATCACGTCAGTTGGCCTGATTGTGCAGCCGGGCAGCTGCTAGGTGTTGCTTCTGACAGAGGGTGAATTTTTTAATTATATAAATTTTCTTCTTCTCTCCTCCTCTTGAACTATATGCAGAGGGCCGTGAATGTGTAAACTGCGGTGCCACCTCCACCCCTCTGTGGCGAAGGGATGGTACCGGCCACTACCTGTGCAACGCCTGTGGACTGTACCACAAGATGAACGGCCAGAACCGACCACTTATCAAGCCCAAACGTAGACTGGTGAGTTCTGCTTCTCACTGAGTCACTTTGCTCTGAGAGAGGGCACCCAAATATGAGCACAAAGCAGATGCCTGCAGCACAATTCCAGGAAAGTTATATTTTCCCTATGATCTTCCTGGAATTGTTTGTCCCTCTCACCCCCCGATGATCCGCCTTCATGGCCTGTTACAATACTGCTACTATTGCCATTGTTCCTGCTATCATTATTGCTGGTACTTCTGATACTGTTACTGATACCACTGCCCATGCTGCTTTAGTTAACACCATGCTTGAGTAAATGAAAAGCAGCATGGACACATAACATTCTTGTAGTGGACGTACCACTGCACAGACACTTCTGGCATTAACCCCACTGGAGCTGGACACATTTCTCTGCACCATAATTAATTGATTTCACGGCTTTTAAAACAATTTATTAAAGCATATATATTTTAATTATCTTCTTAAAATCTGGTTTTCTAAGTAGTCTCAAACAAAAGCAATTTAATTATATATATATTTATCTTATTATTATTATTATTATTTCTATTATTATTACATTTTATTTCAACTTATTTAATTATTCTAGTAACTCTTGAATTCTTTATTTTTCAGCTAAAATATATATTTTTTAATTTTTCTTTATGTACTTAAGTGGCTGCTTTGTCAACAAACAAAAAAAATCCAATTGTTGTCTTTAAATTTAGAAATACAGACAGCCACAAATAATTAAACATTTGTAAGAATTAAAACAATTAATTAATTTTTAAAAATTGGTTAGTAGCTATAAAGATAAGCATGTCATTTTTAACTTAATGGATTAACTTATTATGAAATAAAATAAATAAACAAACTGCAACATAGTCACAATTAAAAATAATAATTGTAGTAATGCTAATAAAAATAATTATATGGGTAAGTTATTAAGAACATTTCTGGCTTTCACATCAGAAATAAGTGATTAAAAGTTGCTGGTGTAACCTTTAACTTTAATAAAAAAAAAATATATATAATAAAAAAGAGATGACTGTGAATGCTCTGGATCTAATTTGACTTGCCAATACACGTGCAGCTTTTAAAAGGAGTTTCTTAATCTCATCATAATATATTTATCGATATTATATTTTCTCGTGTTGTCCCTTGATCAGCTCCACGTCGTTCCTGCTCGTGAAAAGTCCATTACTTTTTCCACTGGCTCGGCCCATGTGGCTGTAGCTTTTGCATTTTCAGCTCAAGTGTTTTTCAGAGTTGTGTTCAAAGGGGCATCCAGTTGTTTCCTATCCGGATATCTGCCCGGCCCAGATAAGGAAGTCAGGCTCCCGGCTGTTTCCGCCTTCAACCAGCGCGCTGCATTCTCTATGGCCAGACTGACATATACTGTAAAGAGATTATCACAACACTGGAGGAGCCGCTTATGTGTGAAGAGACAGACCGTGAGGGGCGGGGATTGGAAAATAAATGGATTTATGTTCTTCTCTTGTTTGCCATTCTCAGTGGGCAGTGATACAGTCTAAACGCGCAGCTTGTTTTTTTTATTTTAAATACATAGCTTATGTCGCACAAAAAGAGCAGGCTTGTTGTTGCTCTCCAGGTCAATAGCAACGAGTCCACCTGAAATTAATTTACAGAAGAACCTGGATGCTGCCTGCCTGCAAAGCAAAGAGCCGCAGGGTTCTTGCATGTAAAGCTAATGTTTCTTATTATGTGTGAAGAATTGATCCGCAATGGACGCAGGAGCGCACTGCCAGGCAGGACACCGGGTCTTACACGACTTGTTTCCCTGGATCAGGATAAATAGAGAGGTTTACACAAGGCCTTCATTATGACCCGTTAATACCAGCATTATTTAGTTTTAATTCATTAAATATGATGGGGCTTAAACAGAATTCTTCTCCAGCTCATAAAAAATATCCAAGCATCTTAATGCACAAATAAATGTGATCATGGTGTAGCGGTTTTGCATACCTGTAATTGATTTAACAGAGGAGTTAAGTTTTTTTTTTGGTTTAGCGGTGTCACGCAAACCGCACAGAAACCCACGTTCCGCCGTTAATTTAAGAAAAACTTTGTCTCTTAATGACTTGGTGCTGAGGCAGAAAACACAAACGCATTGCATGCAATATCAGTGATATTGCTTTAACAGCACAAACATTAACTCATTAGCCTATAGGTGTCTGAAGAGCCGTGATATTAACTGTTATGTGCCTCCACCAGTCTGCAGTTGTGAATGGGTCATTATTTATGATGTATTTTCTCTGCTTCCTCCAGTCCGCTGCGAGACGTGCAGGCACCTGCTGTGCAAACTGCCAGACCACCACTACCACCCTGTGGAGGCGCAACGGGAACGGAGACCCGGTGTGTAACGCCTGCGGCCTTTACTTTAAACTGCACAATGTAAGTAGCCTGAAAAACAACCGCTGCACTCAAGTGCGGGGTTTTGGGGGTTGGGGGGTGGGGGTGGAGGGGAGGAGGAGGGATACTGGTCGTTAACTGGTCAAGTGGGCGGACAGCTCGTATCGATTTAGGAGCAGAGAAAGTGTGAGAGTGTCGAGGCAAAGCCTGCTCACCCTGTCGAGCAGAACCCACCAGTCGTCTTTTTTTATTAATCCATCGTTGTTTCAATGGGGGGCGTTACTCCCCGGAGAGGCTGCAGGGTGGGACTGTCATTCAGTGTAACGGCGTCGGTTACACTGATGAGGATTTGTCTGAGGCTGCTCCTTTCAGCTCCAGCCAGGCCCTCATCCCCATGTATTCATATTGACCACGACTGTTCTGTTTGGTTTGAAATTGGACAAAAGCTCCACAACGCCCCCGACTATAATGCAGCTATATATGCAAAACAGCTGCTCCTTATTAATAGCTGGTGTAACTCAAAATAATGGGCAACCATGAAACCAATGCATGTAAACCCTAATTGCCGATGCAATATGTGACATATTCCTGGTGACATTTTGAAATTACGAGCCAGAGCCAACAGCAAAATAAACCTCAGCAGCCATAATGTACTATTCACACTGTCAGTGAGGCTTTTGTCTGGCGTGCCTTGAGCTAATGTGCTGATCTCCACAGGTCAACAGACCCCTGACCATGAAGAAAGAAGGCATCCAGACACGCAACCGCAAGATGTCCAGCAAGTCCAAGAAGAACAAGCGAGCAGGGGACGGCTTCGATGAGCTATCCAAGTGCATGCAGGACAAGGCCTCTCCTTTCGGCGGTGCACATGGCCTCACCAGCCACATGACCCATATGGGTCACCTGCCCCCCTTCAGCCACTCGGGACACATGCTGCCTACTCCCACGCCCATTCACCCTTCATTCGGTCACCCCCACCACTCCAATCGCTCGCCGGTCTGGGCTGAGCCTCACTGAGGCCCCTCCACACCCAGAACTCCTCCGCCTGTAGGAGCCACCACATCGCCATTAACACTAAATGGCCTCCCCATCATGTCGAAAGCTTGTTGCGTCATGTACAGTGGTTGGAGGGGAGAGACTTTCAGTTGGACTTAATGACTGAAGGTCGCGTCATGCCTGACCTCACTGATGGGACGCTGCGGAGCAGGACTTGAGCGGACTCTGTGAAGAGCTAATAAGACGAGGGGTTTCTTAGTCCCCAGGTGACCTGAGGCTTGCAGGAATGGAGTGAATGGAGACGCTTGTCATTCTTTTTGCTTATTTTTACTAAGTCACTTTGGTACCCACCTCTCCTTGACCCTGTAACAGGAGACTCATGAGAGGTCTTAAAAAGAACCGCTGTTTTCACCTCACGACCATCTCATTATATACTGAGATACGTGCACCCTGTCCATCCCCAGGCTGTCGTTCACAACTGCTGTGGACAGACAGACAAACTCTCCCGTGCTGGAGGTCCTAAGCCTGGCTGACAGCTGCAGCACCTCTGTTAAGAAGCAGTCAGACGACAGACACCACAAACCAGTGCTCGCCTCACATGCTGGATTGTACACCACCACGACGCTCACCACCTGTTTTTAATAATGGACTTTTATGGAAAATACACAGTAAATAGAGTGTTTATAAATGCTTAATTGCTATTATTGTTGTTATATTTGATGTTATAATTATTGCTACGATAATTTATTTTCCCTCTTTAAGCTTTTGTTAAAGACACATGGAAACTGTTATGATTTTAATTTCATGGTTATTACGTAAAGAAAAACACTGACCTATCTTAGATGAAAAGTCCCTGAGCTGTACGTTTTTATCATTTTTCCATCTCACAAAAGTAAAGGAAATAAAGGAAAACAAAGTTTAATACTAAAGTCCGATCTGTCGCTGCCTTGTGAGTTTAGTCTGTCTCTCTCTGTCATTGTTACAAACACACCAACATACAGCATAAGACTAAACTTTCCTTTTAATGAAGAGTGCTTGATTATTAAAATCATAAGTGATATCAGATGCATCAAGGGAAGCTCTGTGATCCCTTAAGCGTGGTAATGCTTTGGTCAGGCTCCTCCTCTATCTGTGATGGCGTGTTGTTAAAAAGAGAAGGCCTCTTTGTGGAGCTGAGGCCCCGGGCTGGACCATTGTACCCAGACAGCAGACTCCGGCGAAGGGCTCCAGAGTCACACACAGTCATACATATGCACGTACCCACATGCTCATGTGCACACACACACACACACACACACACACACACACACGCTCTAGAAGAAAAAAGCAAACACAAACCCCAATTTTTTAACAAGCAGATATTTTTATAAGTTTGAATGTGACAAATACTGAGTCATGAGTGCAGTTCAGTGGGAGAGTTCTCACTCCCTGTGTCTGCTGGAGTAGCCCTCTCTCTTGGCTGCAGTGATTGGAGTGAGAGGAAGGACAGCGGGTCTTTAGTGGGAGAGAGAGGAGGAAGGAAAGGCAATCAGGCGACCTGAGCAAACACGTGGGGGTCTGCTCAGTCCCTTCGCACACAGATGTGCACGCAGCTGAGGCTGCCAGGAAGCAGGCTTCGGCTCTGTTGCTCCCTCATCTTATCCACTTTTTCTTTTTCTTTCCCGTTGTTTATCTTTTTTTTCAGCCTTTCTCATCTCCCATTTATTCTGTTTGTCTTTTATTCTCCATTCTTTCTCTCGACGTTCTGTCTCGCCCTCCCATTTGGACGATTACAGTAAAACAAAATGGGGCTGAAGGAACTTTGAACATAGCCAGCTGCTAATGAGTCTGCTCCATTAGGGCCAATCTGAGGTCATCATCACTGAGTTCAGCATACCCTCACACACCCACAGCACAAACCATCCGATTAAACAGTCCAAGCTAAAAGTGGACTACTACCCCTCCCTGAACTCTCCACCCTGCTCACATCTGCTGTACTGCTGTGGAGGTTGATCTGCTGGGGTTTCCCAGAGGTTGATCAGTTCAAATTAGAAATAATATTTATCCTGGGACTTATATTAGATGCTGGAGCGCTGTGTTGTCAGCTTATGCTACATCATAGCACCCACAACACTAACTGGCTGTACACACACGGAGACAGGACTGCATCTGAGTGTCTGTTTTCAGAGAGGGGGTGGGATCTCCCCTGATCCACTTGCTGAACACCAGTGAAAATGTAAGGCTCGACTGCCAATAAGCAGTCTAGCCATCTGTGTGTAGTGCAGTGCCGTGGGTGCTGGGCCGTGTACAGGCCGCAGCTCCAGCAGGTTGCATGCAGCCAGCGAGCCTGCTCGGCTGGGCTTGGCCGGACTCCCGGAGCCTGAGAGGGGGAGACGGAGAGCGCCAGCACTCTTCAATGAGGCCCTCCAGAGGGAAGAAGCAGGCCTCCCAAAAATAATACAGCAGTCTGCCAGGCCAGCGACTCCCAGAGCTGCCCTCATCTGAACACACATCCAAACACACACACACACAGACATGAACACGCGTACGTGTGCATACATACAAGGATGGTGTGTGACAAAGCTTCCCATGTCTGACGCAGAGGCAGTGTTTGTGGAAAGCAGGCTGACATTTCATCTCCTACAGGCCTGAACAGACATTAGGTAGCAGGCACATGACATGCACACTTGCTCTTGAAATGAATGCTTGGCTAAATGTTTTGGTCGTCAGCATGTGCCACCGCTGTTCCATTTTCTACCCAATTAAATTCATTCAGACTCCGTAATGTGAAGGTTTTATAATACATTTTACTCGCGAGGTCTCACTAGACCAACAACTACATTGAACAAGACATCCCTTCCTAACTCAAATCATGAATTATGGGACACGAAAAGAGCCATAAAATAGGATGTTACTTAACTTCACTATCAAAGTGGCGTTCCATAGAAGAGATGAAGAGGAGATATCGCGGATGCGTCGGCGGGGTGAACATGGTGGCCACCTAGATCAGAGCACAGAGAGGTTTACGACTTCAACCTGGAACTGGATGTTTCAACTCATCTCGACTCCCTACCTCCTGTTCTTTCTCCCCTCCGCTCTTCCGTTTGTCCTCGCCAATCCCCACCACCACCACCATCGCTCTGAGCTCAATGTAACTCCATTTCTTCACTTTCCCCCTCTCCACCCCCAACTACTCCCACTTGTTTCTTGCCTCCCACTCCCCCAGTGTATTTGTTTTTCCATCAAATTGAATTAGCAGAATCAAAAGGTATCCCGACCATCCCCTCACAAAGTTGAGTTAGGGAGAGACACAGAAGATGAAAGGAAGTAGAGCGCAGTTCAGATGCAGGTCTCTTGGTGTGTGTGTTGCAGTGGGGGTTGACCTTTGCCTGGGTCTAACTAAAAAAGCATCCCTCCTTGCTCAGACCCCTAGAAGGATATTAAAGCTGCAAGATGGGACAGTATTTAGGTAACACAAACATGGGACATTTATTCCTAGCTTTATTTGTTTTCTGACCTTGAGCAAAAAGAGAACTTTCTTGTGCTATGATGGAGCATGAACTAAGCTTTTTACTATTTAAATTGTAATGACTACCAAGTCATAGTGATTGTGCTGTGATCAGACCCACACGTGAACTTCCTCTTTTCATGGATCAAGAAAAATTCATAGAAATACCCCCAATAGTGACTAACAGGAAAAAGGTGTGTACATTCAGTAAAACACCTGGTAAATGCGAGTCATGGAAACCACTGCAGATACACAATTTGACACTTGAACGACTCTTAACACTTCTTAAATTAATCAACCATAGCACGTAGTGTTGATGTGATTGGAAGAGCTGTGACAGTAATATCTGTCACTCAGAGAGACGCAGAGCTGACAGCATGCAGATAATCACAGATGACCTCTGTTGACAGGCAACAACTGCATCCTGACCTGCCGAATCTCACTGATGATCTCCAAATGTCAAAAATGAGTCAAAAAAACCCCCCAAAAGTCGTGTTTTGACCTTGCATCATTTTTGCCTCCTGCATGACCCCTTGGGCCCTTCATGAATATCCCCCCCCCCACTTCAGGCCCAACACTGAAAGGCTGCTATACTGGTTACAGCTGCATACCAAGCTTGACTGAGAACGTGGCCTTTCAAAGCACTGAAAAATGAAAAACAGGAAGTGAGAAGTTCAAACAGGAAATACTTATGTTGTACGATTAGGACCAATTAAGACCACAGAGGTCTGACAGAGACAGTAAAAGAGATTGATTACGAGGTGTACGAGGTTTGTACAGTATTTAAGTGTAATTCTCTGTAAGGTTTCATCCTGTACGCAGCAAGAGCGCTCTCTATTAAAATTGCTCTAACTACGTCTTTGTTTTACTTTATGTGTTAATTACTTGGGTTATTTTTCCTTGATGGAGACATAGCACAACGCCACACCCACGGGAGGGGAAAACAATCACCGCCACAATATCAAACCAAGGGCTGAAACACTCACAAAATGCCTGTCGCTAGTTAAAACATAAGAATTTAGCATGTCAAAGGATTATTTTCTATTTTATTTTATTATTTTATCTAGAAAAAAATGATCCCAGTGAATGGCTAGAGGTGAAATAATTTGATATTTACAGGTATTTCATCAAATAACCAGGTAGGATCATCATTCAACCTAACAAGCATCAAACCCAAGCCTTGCATAGCTTGACTTCAACCTTTACAGTTTGTCTGGCCAAATTTAGCAAAAGTCAGTTTTCTCATTCCTCCTGCTGATGCCCATACAGTGGGCAAATAATGGACAAAGCCATTGTGACATGTACTCCCATTTTGAAGCGTTGAGTCTGGCACTTCGGCCGATGCCATCTTGGTTTTTTGGAGCCAGTGGTGACCATATTTGGACAAGAGGGTGGAGCTGTGGAAGAGCGGGGGTGGATCTGACTCATAGGCTTCCTCACAAACAGCCTCAAGTGGCTCCACTCCTAAATATGCATCACTTAGCCTTAAGCCTTAATAAAATGTAAATTAATGAGTAATATTAAAATTCACCCTTGTCACAGTTGTCAGAAAAGTTGACATTAACTTCAAGATCAAAACTGTAGGCTGTAAACATGTTTATTTCTGATGTAAAGTTGGGCATTTTAACACAGGAGTCTATGGGGACTGACTTGCTTCTGAGCCACGCTCACATAGGCAATCAGGCGACTGCAGATCTTGGCACTTCCGCATTGGCTTCACTTTTCAGCCCCTAAGGTCACCACTTGCTGATACCTTGGTTCAGCAGCTCATACAAACTTAGTTCTGGGTTCTTTACCTGTTACGTCAGGGCCACACTGCCTGCGAAGCGCAGCGCACCGCGCACACCGGAGAACCTCCGTTCACATCAGACGCGCATTTCTCCACGCCGTCGACAAGCAATTCTGCTCCCAGCTGTTGTTTTTCACTGCCTGGCTTGACATATTCGCTCGCGGCTCACAGAAAATAGACCAGACGCCGAACTGATCACTGCAAATCGAGAGCCTGCTGTGGAGCTTCCTGGCGCGGCGCGGCCAGTGTGGATGACACAGTCGGTTAACATGGGCGCCAAAAGGAAACTGCCTTCACTTCTCGGCGCTTCGAGGCTATTTGCGGCGCTTCCGCAGGCGGTGTGGCCCTGGCGTTAGTAGAGCATCCTGCCACACAGCATCTTTAAACATTTTCCTCTTGTTTAGCTAGCAGACAAAAGTGACAAGGAGCCACCCTAATGCAATACAAAGTCAACTATGACAGAACGATGACTTTGATTGCACTCTGTCTGTATAAATCTCACAGACTATGCTAGGACACGAGAATTGACCATATGACAAAGCTAACTGTTAGAAATCAATTTAGTTTTAGACTTACTTGAGGTTACTGGTTTACATATTTGTGCCTATGCATATTGGGTGTGAAGCATTCTAAAAATAAACAAACAGGTTATTTACCATCTAATAGTCAAACTTTAAACATTTGTTAGTCAAAATGTTTCACCATCATGTGAATCTGAAAGTGAAGAAGTGAAAAAGGGAAAGAAACAGGGAGAGTGTTTCATATCATTCACTGGTGGTTGGAAGTACACCTTATTACAACAGTTTGTGGTTTAAGAAAGTTTCTGAGTAGCGTGCACTAATAATGAAAGAGGTTTATGAATGCATACACAGGGCCTAAAAATACTTTTTTCTGTGTACATGCACTGGAGCATTTAATTTTTAGAATTACATGTACCAACATTGTTTTTACATGCAACACTTTTTCACTGCAACATTCAGAGTATTCTGCCAGAGCTGCAGCCTGATCTGACCGAAATTACAGTAATGTTCAATGAATCCACTCAAAATTTTATACGGTCATTAAAACAATTTAAGCAGCCTCTCAGAAAACTAAAAATGGAAACACTTTTGTTGGTTGTTTTAAATCATATTAGGGACTTCTTTGGGGACTTCTTGTTCTTCTATTTTCTATAAATATTTAGTCATATTAATAAATAAACATTACTGACTGAATATTGACCTCCACACTTCATTTACCAACTTCTCATGATTACAACAGCTGTTTGTGAAGATGGATAAAAATAAATGTGTGAAAATCAAGGTTTTTCATAAACATATTTATCTAAAAAAAATCCCATACAAAGAGGTGTATCCTATGTGTCAAGTGTAGTAATATATTTCAATATTAAATTTGAATCGCCTGGTTACATTACATTAAAGTTACTGAAAATTTAAAAAAAAGGTGGATTTTACTTGAATATTTAAAAAAAATATATATATATATAAATATAATATTATATATATATATATATATATATATATATGTGTGTGTGTGTGTGTGTGTGTGTGTGTGTGTGTGTGTGTATATACACACAAAATAGAAAAAGCACTAAATCCCTTATGAAGAGGTGTGTCTTGTGTATCCAGTGTTGAAATACATTTTAAAATCATATTTGAGTTACGGGGTCACATAATACAAAAGTTACTGAAAAAACTGTGATTATTTTCTATTAAAATATTTGTATAAAATAAATAAACTATAAATTAGCGATGAAAATAAGTATGCTATATGAGAGCAGTTTAGTATAATTTTTTAAAGATAATTTTCACTGATTGCCAAGTCAGAGTGAAGGTATCGAAAAAACACTGGCTTTGTGTTATTCAAGCAGTAATACATTGATAATCCATAAGTCAACCCCAAGCAGTTTAATGCAAGGGATGAGAGGTGAGCTAACCATCCTCCTACTGCAAACACTGGGTGACACTGAGTAAGACGGTGGAGCTTGTCAGCTCAGTGCTTGAGAAGAAACAAGTAAAGAAAGCAAACTAATGGCTAAAGTAAAGAGGGTGTGAGGTTGAAACAAATATGTAAAGATATTTTTTTAGCCCTTAAGCTCTTTAGCTGAAACAGCAGTTTGTAATTGTGTATGTTGGTGTTTACTAGCGCATGGTAAATATATTGGGTATATTGGGTTGTGTCGTTAACGTGCTAGCTGGCTAACTAGCATCTTGAATCTGTCCTGCTGATCTCCCATTTTACCTTTATGAATACAGAAACCAGACTATTGTTGCCTGTTGGAATGAAGAGTTATTTCCTCTCACAGAGGCGCGGAAAGTACGCACTAGTTGGCCTTTGGCTGTAGTCATTGAGATGTGTTCAAGTGCAACTTTTTGGCTGAGACACAGTTGGCTTTCGTCACAACTAGTTCTTTGATGTCAGTTTGGTGTGTCTGGGCCTTTATGGTCAGTGCGGGAGAGTTGGCAGCCGTACCAAGTTAGGTGTACCAGTGCACATCTCAAACTTTTCATGCACTACTGTGCATATGCACGTGTTATTTTGTGCCCTGACAGAGTTACAGGTTTTTGTGGCAGCTATGTCATACTCCCTGATGATTATCCCCTCTCTAACTTGGTATGCACACACCTCACTCTGCTGACGGGGATGTTGCTGCCATGGTAATGTGTCTGGGTTTTTCTTTTTGCACACAATCCCAGCTGAAATGAGGCGGACACAAAATCCTGACACCATTCATCTCCCCCAGTTACATGGACTTGCTGCAATTCAAACTAAGACCATTCTGAATAATCATCAGTCATCGGACTGTTTTCCTATGCTGGTCACCTCACACATTCTTTCTCCTGTAGCTGAGTGTGTGATCTGCTAAAAAAAAGTAGCTGTCAGAAGCAGGGTGTGGACACGCAGAGCAGCCCTCCCTCGACTCACCCTGAAAATGAGGTCAGTCTCCTCTCACCTGGGACAGGAAGCATTCAGGATGTTCACCTGGGACAGGTAGTGTTCAGCTCTCATTCATGCCGGGCTCTGCTGTGCTGAGGCCCTCCTGCTCACCTGCTCCGACAGACAAATTCATCCCCACTGTCTGAGGACAAATGAGCCCATTCATCTGGAGGCTCCCATTGACAAACCGGGGGGCAAGTACAGTACTAATGCCTGGGAGTGCTCAGGGGAGTGGGCGTCTGGACCTGCCATCCTCTTCCTCGCCCATATAATGTCCCTCGCTATTCCCAGCCCCCGCCCCACTCTGCTCGCTTTCACTGGCAGGTAACTGGAGAAAGGCATGAGTGGGGGAGTCCAGGGCACCTTGGCCCATGGCCAGGAGCAAGAGGATGGGACCCAGGTGCCTACCCCTGGATGGATCCTCTGGACACTCCCACAGGGACTGATGACCAGACAGAGAATGGGAGGACTGTGGAGGACAGTAGAAGCCCACAGAGACCTGCCGTGCCCCGCTCAGAATCCCAAGCTGTTCAGCTCGCTATTGTAGACTAACGATGGTTGCTTGCGTGGTGGATTAAGTGACAGAGTTGCTCTGTGGCTGCCCTGAATTCACTTTCAAGCCAACTTCATTCTCATGGATGAAGTAGTTCTCACACGAACAATGCAGTGGTACTCTTAGTATACCAAGGTAATCAGGTGTTTCTAGATTGCTCGCTTGCAGAGCACATTTCTGATTATGACAGGTTTGCCTGTTTGCAGAGAAACACCAGAGAGCCTGTTTACATGTATTAACATGGGTCCGATCACAAGTGTGCGTCTCCACATGCATCTCGAGTTACCGCTCGTGATCAGATCTCATCTTCCTGCTCTATACGCAAATAAACACAAACACCATTTCATTCACCATCATTAGGAAACTACTGCTGTGAGAGTGTAAGCAATGTGCTGAGGATGGTTGGTGAGAGTCTGCCCCTTCTGTATATAGACGTGGACAATGCTTCTCCACTTCTTCCCACTGCTATAATTTTGGAGCCAGAGTTCCTGCCCATACATCCGTCTGACATGCCACTGATCACGAGCAAACCAACTGACACACACGGCTGTCAATTAAAACCAAACCTAAAAGAAAAGTGGACACTTGTGATAACAATTAACTAAAATGACAAAAATCATCTTTGAGAAAATTTTATTTCATGTGTACTTTGATTTTTTAGTTTGGCATGAAGGGGGCGGGGTTTATCCCTTTAGTGGAGCTGTCGTGTGACCCATCTTATACAGTCATTGGTCTGCCAGCACACATACAGTCACAGATAATTCTTAGCATCACACATTTGACATTACCTAACAGATATTAGCAGGTTTAATCACAGAGTCAGGTGCTTTTGGTGTTGGGTGTGACTTTGTTGGGACCATTTAACAGCTGCTGCTGTGTTAGCTCATGCTAACCAGGCAGACAACTGGGAAAAGAGCAGCTTCGGAAATGGTCCTTTAGTGGTATTCCAGACCTGGGAACGCCAGCAACAGAATGTTTTATCCGGCTGGGAGTCAATTAAACAAGGAGGTCAGCTGAGTAGGCGGTCCTTCAGTGTGGCCCAGGACATATTAGCATACAAACTGCTGAAAGAATATGGCGACATGTGGCCCCTACCACCTCTGCATGTGATCTGAGCAATCAGATCTCAAGACGCACTGAGGACACATTGGATGCATTCACACCAACTTGGAGCTGTCCACTTGCGATTCATTCAGCCAAGGCACATGTAATTGGCACGTGTAAATAGGGCCAGGGAAGAGCTGACATGACTGCTGAATGCCAAAGTCAGAGCCAGCCTGCCAGGCCTCATTTCAGTCCCGCTTCATCGTTGTAACTCATGCACAAACACTGCACGAGGTGAGGGCATTCCTCAACGACTTTTCTCAATGTTTGTCCTTGGTACAAAATTTTGTTGTGTCTATGGCTCTGTTTACCCAGTGCATGTCAGGTTAATACAGACAGGCGGACACAGACGCACACAGACACAAATATAGGCGAGTCTTCAGAGGAGGGAACAATCAATGGAACACAGTGTGCTTCATTTTAAAAAGCCTAATATGATTAAACCACTGAGGGGCCACAGGGACATTGTGGAGATTGATGAGAAAGATGAAAGTATTATTTCTAAGGGGGGAATTGTGGATGTGAAGAGCTCTGTTAGATCCAAACAGCAGATTAAACATGAGGAAAGTTACTGCATCAATGTTTTATTCTTTTCTAAGAGTAAACTGAAGTTTAGCACTTTCCTATTGACGACTCTTATTTTTGATAAGCAAGGTCAGGAAGATGTAACATGTATTACCTCGATAACTGCAACATTCATGCATTGGATTGACAACCTGCTCTTAAAATGTCTCTCCTTATTTAACTTTTGTTTGGCTCTAAACCAGTTTCAGGACAGGAGACATGTGCAGACCTGCAACCATTAGACAGTAGATGCCAGAATTCAGTGGAGACAGAATTTATCAGTGGCATCACACACACATATACTCACACACACACACACACACACTGCAGGCCTATCTATTGAGGATCGGTACGAAAAAGGCGTTGTGCTCACTCATTGGCTCAGTGGGATGTTGCAACCCCAGCGCCTAACTGGTCCTTATCTCCCCTGAGCAGACTGCACAGCTTGATATGCATCTGTCATATTTGTCGGAAAGAAAAGACACCGCGGCGAGAGCACGATGAGTCAAAAAACGGGCCAGCGACATAAACTCACTTCCCTGCGGTTTCTGCATGACCGTGATAATTTGCTTGTCTGTGTCGACTCCCTGGTTGAGAAGACGCTCAAGAAAAACACGTCCAACACTGTTATGGATGCACGATATTAAGCACTTATAATTGCAGTTTTCCTGGGTGTGGATATCGCAGTACACCTGATCATGGTGTGCTTACATGCCTGCACAGGTGTATATTTTGGCAGTCATGCTGCCCTGTAAGAGAACACGAAGCCAAGAGCAGATTGTCATCATTCCATCATGGCCATTACCATGACAACAGATAAGGCCCTGTCCTCTTGTCGTCATAGCGGCCTTGCATCAGCTCCATCAGCTGCTGTGGCTAGCTGAGCCTCTGACTGTGCGGGTATGAGTGTCTATCTGAGGGCTATCTGGCCTGATAAGAGTCGGGAAAGAGACAGCAGAGCAACACGTTTACCACCGAGCTGCTCATAGCACTAAAGGTTGCAAAGAATATAGACAGAGGCGATGGTGAGAGGGTTTAAGTGTCATAGACAGCTTCTGCATATGTGTACACTGATCCTACAAAATCACACGTGCATACAGGCATGTATAGAAGTGAACATTAGGACTGAACGATACAGGAAAATAAACTTATCACAATTTTTTAGACCAGTATTGCCATTATGATTTAGAATTGGATTTTTTTTAAAAAAGTTCCTCTATCTTCTTCCTACTCTGTGTTATAAGTACTGTAAGATAAATATGAATCTAACTGATCTGTCAATAACAGTTCTGTAAGAAATCACACAAACTGTAGTGCACACTGACTATGGCTCTACCACTTTAAAATATTTGGATAACTCAAAGGCTTGTTATAAATATGTTGTTAAAAGGTATACTGTGCAGGAATTGTGGGCTACTGTTTGTTAACAGTCTCGCCAACAAAAATGAAAGTAAAAGCCGACCTCAGATTTTCTCATTTGCTATATTTGCATTTTTTCGGTGCCGTGTCTGCGATTTTTGTAGCTTCCTCTCCGATGCATGCAGCCTAAATCTGGCACCTGGCCTCTACGTGTGCACAGGAACGTCCTGAACTTAGCAAAATACTAAGAAAATGAGAAATTATAGGCAGTGGGTTGTAAGTGAAGATTGAGAGGGATTACTTTTTGTTTAAGTGTCGGGAAATCCTGCATAGTGTACCTTTAATTGTCTTGCTTCAGCCACCAGACCATAATCAGGACATTGATGCTTACTGTGCGGCTAACTTTCTTCACTTTACCCAGCAGCTGGAAAGCAAAACACATGAACTTTACTTGGTCTTCAGGAGCTGCAACGTTTATCCATCTACCAAATGAAACCTACACTGTAAATCTAATACCAATTGATGACTTTACTGCTTATGTCTTCTCTGCTCTCATCGCCAACACCTGTCTGCTCTCAGCACATCCACCATCACACTGTCTGTCGCTCAACCACACACTCACTGAGCACTCATTCCTGAGAGGAGCTACGCTATTCTTACAACAATGTGATATGTAAACATGTGGACTGCACTAAAATCCAGCATTGGCCATTTTCACACAGTGGTACAGGAAGCATCAAAGCTTACGCATGGCGTTTTACAAGTTGTTTTCTTCATCTACTCTGATTTACAGGTCACATGGAACGTAGGGTAGCGTGTGTGCCAAATGAGTCACCAGATTAGAATGTCACCATTGTACAATTCAGCAAACCACAGATAGATTACATTTGTACCTTTCATTCATATTATACAGGGTTCAACATATTTATAAATTGCCTGGTTCTGCGATTGGGTCAGAAATCTACTTGCCCAATGTCAGTTTTTACTTGCTCCTATACAATTAGTTTTATTTATTAGCGGTTACCAAATAACATAAAAGCCTTTAGTTAATTGTAATAAAAATGACTGCTTTTTATCTGCCTTGCTCTAAAACCTGAGGCAAACTGCACAAAATACAGTAGGAGTGTTGTCCACACTCTAACGCCGGCCAACTGAACTCCTGTTTCCAAGATAATTGAAATGCTTGCAGTTCAGCTCATAAACTTTGCCTTTACTCACCACCATTTTCTCACGAGTGCCCGATCAGTTCTGCGCATGCGCAGCTCTCAACAGAGATGAGAAGGAAGTGAGATGTCTCACTCGTTAGCTACTTTCATTGTCAGCTCCAGAAAAAAAAAAAGTGTTATGCGTGCCATAGTTGCATTTTTTTTAACACGTTGTGTATGCAGCAGTTTGTGGTGACAACCAAGTCCTTTTTAAGGTGCCTAAACCTAACCACATGTTAACCACAGTGATGTCACAACATAAAATTGAAATGTTAAGAAACCTAACGTTTCCAAATGTTTACTACATATGAAATGTACAATGACAACATTTAGGTTGTGTAGCATTTAAAAGACGCAGTTTTTGTAATTTAAAAGAGTGTTCTCTTACATTGTGATATTAATTTGAATTTCTTCAATTGTGTAGCTCTAGTGAACATACAAGCCGACAAAATGCACTGCTCCAAGTAATACTCTCTAACACCTCACACATCTCATCTCCTGCTTCTGGTGGGTCAGTTTGTTAAAGGGGTGAAAGGTCATGTGGGCAGGTATAATCTTTGTTCTCTTGCTATGTTAAAGTCGAGTCTCTTTCTCTGTGTCACGTTTATGCTTCTGATTGACTTTTAGCCTGCCAAACCATCATTAATTGGCATCGCATAGACACACACTTTACAAACACATTATACACACATGCACTGATGCATGCACACACAAATACTGAGCATCTAATCCAGCTAATCCACCCTGCCAGTTGAACAACTGGTAACATGGTTAATCACCCATGTTAAAATACAGACAAGACCAAATTGACTGATAGAATTATTCCATTTACCCATGTGATTAAAACATTTCACCACTGCCATGGTTCACTGGAGATCATCTCGAAAAAAAAAGAAAACAAGACATGAAAATTAATTAAAAGTCAGTGATGTAAACGGCTTCATTCAATTATTGGTGCAAATAACAAGCTCTGTAGCATGATAACTGGCACGTACATACACATCGAATTAGCGTGGAAGAAAAATAGGAAATCGGGGAGCCACTTTGAAACTCTTTAAAAGGGCAGGACAGACTTCTTGAAACAGGAGACACTTTCTCCAAACAAGGGAAGCACTCTCCTGAAAGGGAAGAATGAGCAGTTTACGACACCCTTTCAGACGGCAGAAATGCTCGCTGGACACGAGCACGTTCGACCTCGGGTCACTTCCCAACAGCCCTTGCTCCCGGTGTGACATCATAGGCCGCAAGGGGGGGTCAAAGTGAAGTGTGCTGACACAGTGGGGTGCAGACTGAACTGCGAGCGGACAGAGGCAGAGAAAGGCAGAGTGAGACAAAGGAAAAGTGTGGTGGCTGAGAGAGGGCTCTCTGATTTGTTTCCTTGGCAGGATGACAAAACTGTATGGAATGCAGCGGAGAGGGGAAAGAGAAGTGATCAAGAGCTCAAGAACGAAAAGAGGGGAAAGAAATAGACGACAGACGAGGGGAGAGAGGCCTGCTGAATAAGCCAGGATGGCAGGGCCTTCCATTGATTCATTTCCCTTTTCCCACCCTATTACCATTCTGTTTCTCTCTCCTGGTCTCCTCTGTGACTACACAGCCATTCGCTACATGACCACTGTTCCTTTCAGCAACAAAACTGGAATTACCACCCAGTGGCTGTATGCCTTCACAAACTAGTCAAAGTGCGGTTACAGTTTACATCCATGTCTGTCCAGATTCACATGTAGCCACGACAGTTGACAATGCCTAAAATGTTGCAGCGAAGAAGCTACATATTCTAAAACATGATTGCATCACACACATCTTCAACTCAACAGCACAGAAGATCTATACAATATCCACAGTCCCAAGGTGGACATCAATTCAGTATCTGATCAAAAGTCTACCCTTCTGTTCCTGAGTTATGACGTTGAATAATGGCCAGAAAGGTATTTTTGCAGAACACTGTGATGTCGCAGTGATGTTAGTCTTGTACAACCAGCCCTACCTCCAATGCACTGTGTTTTCAGTGCTCGAGAACAGTCTGGAATCATCATATTATCATTCTGCTATAGGAAAAAAAAATCACCACTTTAAGCAGAAGGCAGGAGATAACGTTATTTCAGAGCAGGACCGGGAAAAGCCTCTCCTCCCTCGTCAGCTGCCTTCGTCTTACTCAGACTCACCCTGGGTCTGCATCCACAGCTGCCTGTACCGGAGAGCAGCGTAAAAAGTGAGGAGCACTCACTCTGCAGCTAAATCTGGTAACCAAAATGTCCTCAGAGGTACACTGCTCACTCACTGATGCAAAACAAAAAAAACTGCTCGACTTGAAGAATCTCACACAACCCAGGGGTTTCCCAGTGTCCCACTGATGAGTCGAATCTCCAGCTTTCAGGGGGCAACCCCAATCTGAAAGTGGCAACACTGTAAAGTCAATGAAACCTACAATTAATTTAGACATATGCAAGCATGCATGCTCATGCACAGAAACAGCAGGCTACACACACACACACACACACACACACACACAAAAATTACAGTGGAGAGGGCAACAGGCTGCCTCTGTCAGCCACATTTCACAGTGGCCTATCATGGCCAGGCGTACCAGGCCTGCGGCCAACCACTGCTTATGCTCTGGGTAAACACTACCACCTCGGCCACAGGGAGTCTCCCACACACTCCCAGAGTGCCATCCAACAAGCAACCCCAGTCACACATACAAGCTGTGTGATTAATGGAGTGTGAGCATTAGATATGACAGTGGCGCTAAGCCTCTGTGATAAAGAGCCATACGCAGCCACTCTGTTTCCTTTTGGCCGTTTTTGCACCCATCGCTTGTGTCCATGCTTTGTCCGCTGACTCTGGAGTCCTGTCAAGCCGGCTAGGCATTTTGCTCAGAAATACCACCTTGGCGTAATGTTTCATTCTTAATTTGACAGTGATGAAATGCTCTGCCTCGGTAAAGTATTTTTAATACCTCCATTATACTTTACAGGCTCTATACTGAACACTGGCAGCAGATCCAAGTTTTGAGGACACACACACACACACACACACACACACACACACACACACACACACACACACACACACACACACACACACACACACACACACACACACACACACACACACACACACACACAGTATCAAAGGACAGCGAGAACATTAACAAGTCCAAAGCCTGTGTCCAAGCTTCTCAGTGTGCATTAGATTCTTACTGGGTGTAAATGTTAAGCTCACATCAATGTGCTCTGTTCTCAGCGCTGACAGAAGTGCATCCTCTAATGTGGCAGTTTGTTCAAAGGACAGAACTCAAGCCCCATGTTTACACAGTGCTAAGTCAGGTCATGAGTCACTTGCGCAGTTATTCAACAGTTTGAATGTAGTTTGGCTTCATTATATGCCCATCATGTGACAGCAGTCAGCCAGAGTGCCCCCCTCCACGGCTCCATAGCTCCTCTTCTTCTTCTCATGCCCGTCTCTCACCCCCGCCCCCCCAACTTTCTACTGGCGCCTGCACGGTTAGTTAGGGATTGCCACAGGACATCATGTGACAAACAAGCAAACACACAAACACACTGCCGTGGGTGAGCACGCACGGGCACGCACGCACACACACAAACACACACGAGCCAGAAGACGTGCAAGCACGTAAACTACAAGCACCAACACATTCATTGGTCATTCTCCTTTCCATTGACTTCTTTCATGTGGGCTAAGTTGAATGAGCAGTAGAGTGCTTCAACAATAGAGTCCATTCTACTGGCAGCATCGAGGCTGCGTGTCCATGTGTGTTAGTCGCGGCAGTGGCCAGACACACCTTGAGGCAAAATGTTATCACTTACTTACTGTAGTTGCAGCCTTGCCAAATCTACGATTTGTTACTTGTTTTTTTTACATGACAAGTTCATTTAGGCTGGACATGAATCAGACTGTTTCCAAAGTATTTACATGGTTTGGTCTTCATGACTCCACTGCCATTAATATTTCTAAGAAGGAAGACAATTTAGGCTTCAAGCGCTTTGATTAATGGGGGGGATTTCTTTTTTTGTGACTTATGGATGTCAGGACAACAGGACATATTAATATCTTGAAAAGAAGCCATTAATAGGATAACACCCTGTTGATCCCCATACCCATTACTCGACCTCCTTACCTACAGTGTCCAACCCAGCCTCGGCTCGCTTGAATCTCCCCCACTACCCCTCCTCACTTTCCCTCCTTGTCTGGCAGACCTCCAATGTCTGAAACTCTAGACAGCGTTGGTTCTGCCCTTTCTACAAAATTTAGGAAGCCATTAGCAACATCAAATCATTACTTCAGGAAAAGGGAGAGAACGGTGCGGGGGGTGGGGGTGGGGGGGGGGGGGGGGCTTGAGCAACGACGACAGAGAGGAAAAGAACAAGTGAAAGAACAAGACACGCACAGAAACAGAGAGAGATATCAGATTTCTCCTGTGCTCAGTCACTCCATTACAGTAATGTGCAGGGATCCATTTTACTAATACATAATGGAATGATACACATAATAAACAGTGAGCAAAATCACTGGCTGAGAGGGTTACAGCACACACACTCCTTGTGCGTAGACCTCGCACACATATAACACTAAAAACAAAGTCACATAGCTCACAAAACTCCAGAAACAACATCTTCAACTTATGTCAATACTATAAACACAAAATAGGTTAACTGAAAGATGATTTACACTAAAAGTAACTGACCACCAATATTTGTGCTTTCCCCAACTCTCACTCTCTCTCTCTGTCGTTACTGCACTGTCACCCCAACACTAATCCAGTTCAAATGTAAACAGGCTTAGGTCTTCATTCCTCCCTTAAACCGTATCAAATGTATCAAAGCGGAGGCTCAGTGGTGTCCTTGGCTACAGCGGGGTCAGAGCGGGGCCACACGGGGCCACAAACTCTACTCAATTAGTCCAAGAGCCAGTTAGTCTGTCTGACCAACACCGTGTGTGTTTCTGGCCGCGTGTGTGGCAGAGGGAAACAGTGTGTGCACGTCCGTAGCTCTGTCTGTCTGTGTACACAGCACAATATATGTCCTACGTGAGTGTGTGTGTGACTGAATGTAAACGCTGCTGTGTACTGGGTTAATGGGTCAGTTCACGGTTGTAAGGGGCATGAGTATGTGTATATAATCGAGTGTGTGTAGTGTGTGCATGTGTGTGTCTAGCAGAGACATAAAGTCTCAAAACTCCATCAACCAAAGGGGAAAATATGTGAAAGGTTGTCTGCGGGCTAAGGACAATAATGCAGTCTGTGTCTGCAGCAACATTATTTCTCTGGCTAAGTCAGAAGCCCTGGAGGAGTCCTCGATGGCCTTCAGAGCACATCGCCTCTTTCTCATATCTTTTTCATCCCTTTTAAATATAACACAGATTACAATCTGCTCCCAGATAACATACGCATGAACTTTACAAGCTGGTTAGCTGCTGCCTTTAATTTACTATCCAAAACAAGTATCTTTAACCTCTTTAAGAGCAATTTACCAAACACAACCAGTTAATCACAAAGCCACAATGGGCTTATGAAGCAGACTGATCAGTTTTCATGCAGCCTTTATAGGTTTGAGACCAAATATACAAGTTAAAGGGAAACATGAGTAGTATATTCTTTATGCCCTCATACTTGTAGCGTCTATTATTCAGTCTAGTTTACAAGCTTTAGCAATAAAAGTAGCTCACACTTTGCCACACAGTCCAACTTCTAATTTTCATCCAACCAAATGAATCAGGATTTTTGTTCTTCAGTCCTACAAAGGTGCATGCAGATTATCATATAAAGTATCACATAAACTAATAGACCACGGGCCGAGACGGCACAGTCACAGAGATCGCCTCAGCGCACACTGCTACATTCTGCAAAACCACACCCATCTGGCTGAAAGCTCGTGTTTTTAGGGAGTCCTGTCTCTTTAAGGCCTGCTCCTGAAATAGTCCAGTCTGGGTATTTCATATCTCGGCATCTCTCCACCATCACTGCTGCCAATGAAAGACTGTGACGGAGAATAGCTTTTTACTATGAAAAATCACCAATAAAACCTTCTTAACACAACCGGATGTGTTCCAGCGGCAATATAGTCTGAAATTGAGGGGAAACTAGCAACATGTAGCTCCACATAGCAGCGTAAGCTATGTAATGTAAACAGTTGCTGTAGTAGTGCCTGGAGCAGAAGACCATGTAAAGATATTTGGCACAGTATGATGTCATACTTAAGCCAGAGTAGAAAAAAATAGGACATAGGAAACCTGAGTTTTTGCTCACAGGGATTACTTCTTCATACATTTAAGTCTTTATTTGAAACTATGGCCACATTGAATATGAGCACTCTTCATTGTGACACTGAAACACTAATACGGAAAAGCATAATAGGTCCCTTTTAACAAAAGCATTGAATTTGCCCATTGTGTTGAAAAATCTACCATTGGTGTCCCAATTTAAAAGATAATTTGGCTATTTCTTTTTCCCCTGGGGGGATTTTCACTTCTCACATGGAATGGTTGTCTGAAGATAAAATCGCCGCATCTACCATTTGACCCTTCTTATAACATGCTGGTGCATCCATGGTTGATTCGTATGTGGGAACGCTGTCATTATTTAGCTATCTTGTTTTTATCATGGAACAGAAGGCGGAGAGGAAGGGTCCCAGGAGACTTTAATTACAATCAGTTTTCTTGTCAAGCTCCAATCTCAATCTCAGCTACAAATATATTGACCTCACATTCACAAGCTTGAGCCAATTGGACACAATCAAACTAATTAGCAAAAGTTAAACACAGTTTTGCAACTCATTCAAATCCAGACTCATTCAAACACTGAATACATTCTCATATAATAATAATTATGTTTTATTTTCTATTGAATCGTCACTAGAATTATTTTTTCCCTCGTATCATTACAACCAACATTTTTTTGTGAGCTTTGGAGGTCCCTTAGGGGCCCTCCAGTATAAGGGACCCTCCTTCCAATCTCAATCCCAAGCCCATCACTCTTCCTCAGGCACTCAACTGTCAATCCGACCCTGATCTGGGAACCAGGTCTTATCTGATCCCCCAGGGCTCCCTGGGGGTGTGAAGGGGTAGAGGTGGGGCATCCCAGCCAAGCCAAGCCAAGCCAAGCCATGTCTACATACCTCTCCATAAACTATAAACTTTCACCCGGAGAGGTGCAACCTGAGAGAATGTATGTTATAATGGCTGGTATAGAGTGAAGACGTTAACAAAAATTGGGCTCAGGGTCCATAGTGGGTGATAAACATCATAAGATGGGTTTAACTGAATCTTATCAGCTATTAGCCAGTTACCTCTATATTAAACATAAAATACAATTTCTGTTTTAAGACTGCTTATACCATAAAGGGAAAGGAAGAATCAAACTTAATTTCCAGTGGTCCAAGAAGTACACTCTGCAGGTAAAAGTCTTGCCTTAGAAATCTTACTCTATCATCAGCAAAATGTGCCTAAAGTAAAAGTACTCTGTAGGAATGGCCCAACGGTGTTGTATTCACTGATTACTGCACAAGTATGTGTGACTGAAAGTAAATGGTCATGTTTTATGAGATGATCAGACAGCATTCCTTTGTATATAAAATGTTAATCTACAAAATTAATACTAACTACAGTTATCCAACAGATGTAGTGGAGTAAAAGGTACAATATTACCCTCTGACAAGTGGTGGAGACAAGTATAAAGTAGCATAAAATAAAATACTCACATAAAAGTTCCTCAAAGTTTTACTTTAGCATAGAGTTCCATTATTTTACTAGTAATCTCCTAACATCATTTATGACTCCCTTCATTGACTCCTTATTGACAACATTATGATATATATATATATATATATATATATATATATATATATATATATATATATATATATATATATATATATATATATAAGGTATAGCATATCAGACTTCATCACAGATTAACTGATAAAGTCCTGGTCTTATTGACATTACATACAAATTTAGAATAGTGATAAGGTGAATAGAACGACCGTCTTTCACTCAGTTTAATGATATACTATGCAGGATTTCTATTAATAAACAATAGACTCATAAAGAAGTAAGAAGTAAAGAAGTGTCTGGCATTGTATTTTTCTGCAGAGACTCTGCCCTCGACATGTACTTTCTTACATTCTTCTTATTTTCTATGTTCCGGATGTTTATGGGTGTGTTGCCCCAGAGCGGTCAGGTGGAGTCGGGACTTTATAAAAAGGTAGTGACCAGAACACAGCGCCCAGAAATGCAAAACGCCACATGAGAGTACTTCTGGGTTTAGCTATTACTTTCATTTTCACTGGCAAGTGTGTTTACAAACCGTATCCGACAATCCTGCATAGTATACTGTTAAGTCCTCATGTCTACAAACATCTGCTCTGGTCCAGAGGACTGGTATTTATGTGCTGCCTCAGAAACAGAAAAGAAAATGTAATGGTAAAAGAATAATGATTTTTTTGAATGAGTTTTTTTCCTTTTGACAAAAAAATAAAAAGCGAAAACATTCAATGACATTTTCAAACAGGAACCGATACTTCAATGCATCACTGACTTCAGATGTGTTAAATTATTTCTGTTCTGGATTTCTAAAATAACACATGATCATGTTCAGTAATTGCCCAGTGGTAAGAGAATTCAAATTTTCCTTTATTTCTGAGCACTGATGGATTTCTCTTTTATGTTGGTTACACATAGTTTACATACATTTGTTTATATTTTCATTAAGCAATCTCTGAAATGACACGACATTAGCTGATGGGCACATTGTGGCACACAGCAGTATACGACTGGGAACCATAAGAAATTAAGTTTTAAAAAGCTTTAGAAGTCTAAGAAGCACACCATGAATTTGCAATGTCCCCAGTTTGATTCAGACTGTGGATCTTTGTTGCATGTCATCTTCCTTGTTCTCTTTCCGCATGTCTCCTGCCTATCTCTACGGTCAGCTGTCAAATGAAGGCAGAAATGGCCCAAAAAAAATCACCTTTAAAAAGCTGAACTGTTGTGTAACTATCGGTGACCTCTGAGGTGACTGAAAATACAAACTTCCCTATTTTCCTGACAGCGGTTTTCTTACAATGATATTGACGATATCTGTGATATCAGGTTTTACATAGATCATTTAGTTTTGAAGTGAATGCTTTGTCAGTGGGTTTGTCCATCTCTCAGTGTGTACGACATTGTACCGGTGTGTTGACTTCCCTTTATCGACAGATTCCATCATGCAGAAATAAGCTCTGTCATGTCTTGTAGCTAATCGTCCCGAGGCTCGTCCATCAGGCACAGATTCAATTGGAGCCTTTTAATTAATAATGCCGTTTATCTGGGGGGGACACTGGGAACTCGTCTTTGTAATTGGGACGCCTGATTAGGCTCCGGAGGAAGCTTTTAAGCCAGCAAGGTTATCAGTTCTCCTCCCTCTGCCTGTCATCATCTCCTCAATGTGGGCTCCCATTTTCCTTCGCTCTTGTCTGATCACTTTTATTTCATTATCTTCCCCTGCTGGTTCCTCTGTCCTTTCCTATTCTAATCTACTCTCTGCTGCCTTCAACAGGTGTCTGACATTAAATTCCTCTGGTGAGCTGCGTGCACAGTGTGTTATACATCTCAGTGCTTCACATTTTTAGACATGGTTTCACTAACTCCCTGCAGTCTCAGCCTGTGTCAGGCTTAATGCTGCAGAAAGTGACGCTCAGCACTCAGAGAGCTGGACAGCTCCTGTCCAGCCTGATGTCAATGGAGACTTATTGATCCCAGCAGGCTGTGGTTAGGGGGGCCCTAATGCATTTACACCCTCCTATACTCCCTCTACACATTCTGTTTGTCCCTCTTAATTACGGCTACACCATAACGGATCCATACAACTCCCCTGATACTCACTGACTTTCCCCTGTCTCTCCTATCCTCCCCATTTCCCCCCTTTTTTTTCACATTTTCTCCCCCACCCACAGCCACTCTGTCCTCTGGGGTCCCTGGGGTATTATCTCTAACGGCAGTGTTTGTAAGGACAGTCTGGTGTTGGCATGGCTGATGTGTTCTGGTGTGCAACGATGTGTTCTTTCAAACTGATTCAAATTGACCAATCGTGCATGGCAGCAACGAGGAAGCGCCCACACACAACTGTCATCTGAGGCTCTGTGTTGTTGTGGACTCAGTTGCTTTCACTTGGTAATAAATAACATTAGATAATATAATTCATATCATAAGATCTGATTCTGAGAACATCACACCAGTTTAAACTGGTAAATAACCGTGATGTAACTGCAAGATAAGCCAGTTGAATAATCAGTAACATAAATTCAATTATCTGAATTTCATCACATCCAGGGACCCTAATGTAAAGGACACAGGGAGATTGATTTAAGTATCGAACTAAGGGGAAAATTGAGACAAGGAGATGAAACAGCGTCTAATCTTATTTTCGTGAATTACTGCGTCTGACAGATCAAACAACATTTTTGTTAGTGCAGGACAAAAACGTGTCTCCCTCCCTCCATCTCTGTCTTCCTCTCTCGTGGTATGCTGTGATCTCTGAGGAATGTCCCACCCTGTCTTTGTCTCAAACTCTTAACCCCACCTTTACCTCCTTAAAACTTTGTCTTAAAAACTATACTCTTACATTTATGCCCTGACCTTTCTAACTCCCCCTCGTGCACTCAACAAGGCCAATGAGAGGAGCATCACAGAGCTTTTACTGTGTGGCTAACTCAGCAAAAATAAAACATCAGGATGAAAAAAAAAAAAGTCTGATTTAAATGAGTTCTTATGAAAGCAATAGCACTCGTACAGAATGACTAACAGCAATAACAAATGAATCACTGTGGATAAAAACAAACCAAATTTCTTTCCATGTAATAAAACACTTTAATGTCCCATGTGACTAATATCTAACAGGGAGATAATGGTGTGAGGGGTTGTGCTGGGGAGATCTGTGATCTTTGTCTGCCTGTTTAGAAAAGACATGTAAATCATCAGAGAATAGTCTTAAAATGTGACACAAGAGAGAGCCAGATAAGAGAGGTACTGTGGGGAGGGAGAGCAGGGACGACGAGGAGAGAGCTCACATACCAGTCTGTTTATGACAGTGATCATTCAAACACTTAACACAACACTTTCAAATGGCTTCAGTTCTGCGCAGCACTCATCTCGTGTGGTATGTGAAATGTATGATTTTGATGGTACTAAATAATAAAGTCCTTGTCAGTATGTTATGTATTACCCTAATTTTTATTGCTTGCTAATACAGAACTATCTGTAAACACAAATTTGACCAAATTCTAAATTAAATGATGATCATGGCTGAAATATGACTGCTGTTGAGCAAAGCACGGTGGGGATTACACAGGCCTTTTGTTGCATTTCAAAACAAACACGTTTTATCTAAAATGTTATCAGTTAAAAGGGAAAAACTTATTTGAAATGACCATAAATTTTGTTACGGTTTTGTCTACGAGAAAGAACAATGTGAAAGAAAAACAGTACCTTATAAATCTTAGGTGGGGCAGGTGCACATTTTTATGATGTTATTGTACTGCACTTCCCAGATATCAGTTACCATTAAAATCAGTTCGCTTGTAATGTCACATCTTTTACTTCTTGTGTCTTGGTGGTAAAGCTGTAACAGTTCATGCATTAGCACCAAACCCACATGGTATAGGGGTCACAGTTCAGAGCATGAAACCACACATAAAATGCACACGCATGTACACAGACTGATGCACATACAGTGGAACCAAAGTTCACAGACTTTTAGTCAATGCTGTTTGCACCGTGTGCTGAGGTTAGCGCAACAAGCTGATTGGTGTGTGAGTCAGTCAAACCATGGTAAGCCCAAATTAAACGCCTGAACTTGAGGACTTGCCTAGGGGGTTTCCTGGTCAGATACAACTGCAGCAGAGCAAGATCTGTGTACAAGACAAGGACGGTGTGTCTACAGATCTCCAGAGTTTGATGGCATCACCCAGATGTGTGGATCACCGGGATGATAAATGTTTGGGTGCTTTGAATGTTTGAATAGGGCTAGGTAGAAAAACTGAAACACTCCTCCTAATGCACAAGATTTATTTTTCATTTTTCTGTGTATTTTCAGTTTCAGAGTATATCAGATGCTTTTCACTTTTATAGCCTGTGGTGACCTGTTGCCTTTTGGGAGAGTGTTTGTTCAGTGATGATTCCTGTGGAATCATCTTCCTGTTACGGTCCAGGAGGCAGACACCATCTTCACATTTAAGACTAGACTTAAGACTTTCCTCTTTGATAAAGCTTATAGTTAGGGCTGGCTCAGGCTTGCCCTGTACCAGCCCCTAGTTAGGCTGACTTAGGCCTAGTCTGCCGGAGGACCCCCCTATAATACACCGGGCACCTTCTCTTCTTCTTCTTCTCTCTCTCTCTCTCTCTCTCTCTCTCTCGTATTCTATTACTGCATCTTGCTAACTCGGCCATTCTGGATGTCACTAACTCGGCTTCTTCTCCGGAGCCTTTGTGCTCCACTGTCTCTCAGATTAAATCATATCACAGCGGTGCCTGGACAGCGTGACGTGTGTGGTTGTGCTGCTGCCGTGGTCCTGCCAGATGCCTCCTGCTGCTGCTGCTGCCATCATTAGTCATTAGTCATTAGTCATACTTCTACTGTTGTTATACACGACTATTGTCACACATGTATACTGCCAGATATTAATACATACTTTCAACATATTGTACCACAGTAGCCAGAACTATAACTATAATATTATTACTTTCAATAATGTTGTTGTAAGCTACTGTCATTACCTGCATCTCTCTCTCTCTCTCTCTCTCTCTCTCTCTCTCTCTCTCTGTCTCATTGTGTCATGTGGATTACTGTTTATTTGTTATGCTGATCTGTTCTGTACGACATCTATTACACGTCTGTCCGTCCTGGAAGAGGGATCCCTCCTCAGTTGCTCTTCCTGAGGTTTCTACCGTTTTTTTTTCCCTGTTAAAGGGGTTTTTTGGGGGAGTTTTTCCTTATCCGCTGTGAGGGTCATAAGGACAGAGGGATGTCGTATGCTGTAAAGCCCTGTGAGGCAAATTGTGATTTGTGATATTGGGCTGTATAAATAAAATTGATTGATTGATTGATTCAGTGTTTGTTCAGTGTCATACTCAAGTGTTTGAAATGATTCTTATTTTTATAAGGAAAACAGTTTACTGAGGTTGCCAGAGGACAAAATGATCTCAGTCCCCAGCACGCGGATTCTGTCTGTCGTTGACAGAAGCTCTAATGCCTGTTCAAAATAAATAAAAAGAAACAGATCCTTATGTATTGGGAGTGTTTTTTATGTCGAACCAAACTCACACCAAACCATAACTTTTCTTTATCTGTTCAGTCAGAAGATCAATAATAAAAATAAGTGTTCAGTGAGTCTAAACTTCTGTAAATGTACAATGTTTTGCCAGATTTGAAGCAGTTTTTGGTTATTTTCTATTAAAAATGTCTGTATTTGTGTGTGTGTGTGTGTGTGTGTGTGTGTGAAGTGGCTGAGGCCCAGTAGGAATTCTGTCACATACGTCTGTGTACCAATCAGGATTTAGCAACATTTAAATCCAAATCTGATGACAGCTGTGGGGTTGTTTGCATACATTGCCAGATCACTGTAGACCAAATCTGATCAAACCACAACTACACATTTTAAAGTAGAGAATTATTGAGTGTCAAACTCTTAACATATAATAACTAAGGATGTTTTTTTCTGGCTTTAACTTTGCAGCTTATTTAGTCATGAATATAAATTTCTCCTGTATTATTAAGTATTTATTCATGCTGCACAATCACACACAAGGTGTCTCTGTAGGGCTGGGCGATATGGAGAAAATCAAATCAGTATCGATGTTGTGACGATATTTCAACAATCGATCGTTGATTATTGGTGCCTTCACAAAATATTTACACAATGAGATTTCTGATAATCAATAATGTGGATATAATTACTAAGTGGGTAAAGGAAAATAATATAACAGCCAGAGCAGTCTGATAGGTTCAGAAAACACTGCTTTACTGTAATACAGCTTTTAAAACCAAAAATAGACTTACAATATTATGATGTCTAAATCTAATACGATATCTAGTCTTACATCACAATATGGATGTATATCAATATATTGCCCAGCTCTGTGTCTCTGCCCAACTTACTTTAAAAAGGATAAAAAGGGGAAAAAATATTACATAGAGAAAAAAAAAATACTTAAACTCTTTGAGGAATTTTATCAAATGTCCTAGAAGATGCCAAATATTTCCATAACCTCTGCGGCGATGTACGAGTTGGCAGCAACTTATGGAACAATACTAACTCACTTTCTTTTATGGAAATGAGTTACCATTCCACCCCACTACTGCCCACTGGTCCCCTCACATCCCACTGCTCTGTTTTGGTGCGGGAGTTCTGTCCCGCGGCCCATCCGATGGCTGGTTCCTAATCCAGTTAAGGCTGAGGGGGCCTGGCGTTTCCCGTCTTGGCTGAGCAGGCTGTGCTAAATGAGGTTTTCACTTGCCCCGGGGAGCCCGACTTTAATGGACCCTGGTAAATTAATACATGACAAAGAGAGGCAGACCAGTGCAGGGAAGGCTGCTCGGAGCAGAGGAGACGGAAGGACAGTGACACTAATTAACAGGTAAAGTGATCCGTCAATCCGCTGATCAATCCGATGTAAATCTCTCAGATAATCAATGACAAAGCTGCATCATAAAGGACAAAGACGCAAAACAAATGTCTACCGGTAGCTATGGTTATTAAGTAAGTTAAATAAGGCTACAGTAATGCTTTACAGCTCTTGGTGACTCAACATGAAGGCGGCAGAAGTCTATACACCGCTCGGTGCACTTCCTCTCTCCCACTATTGGAGAGAAACTATTGTGAGTATGAATGTATTTATAAGCTGCAGCCTCTGTTGCGGCTGCTTGGAGCCCTTTGGTACAGTTAGAAAATAGCTCCGTCCATATCCCTGCACCCTTTCTCCCTCACACATACTCACAAACAAACAGCCCTCCACTCCACCCTTTCCCACTGGGTCCACGGGATGGGCAGTGGACTCAGGGGAAATGAGGTAACACACACACACACCCACACACAGAAAACACAGTGGCAGTGTAGCGCCATTCAGGCCTCTGTTCTGCTCTGTCCATCAAAGCTGTCAATCTCAGGGCATTTCTCATTGCGCCCCCCCCTCCTCTCTCCCCCTCTCCAGACCTCGACCCACCTTTTAAGGCCCAGAATATTTGGTCCTGCCGGTTGCCATGGGAACCATCCAGATGTTGGCCTCTGATTAGCTGGCGACGGTCAAATGAAATCAGAAGAGGTGTGATAAGATCACGGGGCGACAGAGACTGGGAGAGTGGTGGCCGCAAGCAGGAGAGGGGCGGGGAGGTGGGGGGGGGGGTGTAGGAAGTCATAGAAAAGGGGGGAGGTGGGCATTAGTGACACACACATTCACACACTTTTATGCAATTCACTGGGGAGCGCTATTTTTCCACCCAAACACTTCCATTTTCAGTCTGTGTAATCTTTTGTCTTTCTGCTCTGCGGCATGTAAAAATGGCACCAATTTTCACTCAGTCAGAAACAAACAATCACGCTCTCTGTTTGTTTTCTGAATGAGAATGTGTCATGAACATTTCTGCTGAGTGACAACAGAGCACCTTTGACTCTTCCCCTTTCTCCTGAGAGTCAAAATAGAAACAAACGGATGTAGTGGAGCAGGCCGTTAATCCAACGGGGAGCTCGATGTTAAGTGACCTATATGACTTTGAATTCGCAGTAAACGCCGTGCCTTCTCTCCAGCGAGGCTGATTCCACGAGTGATAGGAGGGGCTACAAGCTGCACAATCAAATGGCTTTTATACAAACTCCAAACAGCACTTCTCTTCTCCCCTACCTGTCCCGCAAGAACCTAATCGCATCCAAAGTCCCATTTCCTGTCAATGAAATTACATTAAACATCTCCCTCTAGGTCCTTGTCCAAAGTGACCCCAAACTCGCTGGGACTGATAAGGGTGCTAACTAGGTAAAGGCTGAAGCACTTCCCAGTGTTCAGCCAGTGAAAAGAGCTACAGTGTAGGGAACGTGGGGGAGCTCGGCCCTGCCCCTGCTTGCTCCATTTTCCAATAAACTCCAGCAATCAGATCAGCACTGCTTTAAATGGACGACTTGATGGCAGCAGGCTGCATTAGCCGCTGGTGTTCTCCCAATCCGATTAGACAGAGACAGTGACAGTTTCCAGCCAAAAGAGGCAGGTAACACACACACACACACACACACACACACACCCACACACACAAAGCAAAAGGCTACATTTACCGCTATTTAAATACACAGAAGACACACACACACGCACATATGAGCTTAAGTTTGCATAAAAAAGAAAGGTATGAACATGAATGGGCATCACACACACAGTGACACATACATGCAGGACCTCTTGTGGCCATTTGTGGTGCTAATTGGATGGTCTGAGGCAGATGTCATTATTGTGGAGCAGTCAGCCACTTGACGTTTCCAAGTTGTTGGGCAGTCATTTGGGCGTATTAGCAGCTCCTTCAGGGCAGAGGTCATGCCCCAAGGCTACGTTATGTGTCTGTGTGTGCTTGTTCAGATGTGTGTATGCTTATTTGTGTGTGCGGGTGATTTATGCACGTTAAAAACGACTCTCTCTAATGGCTCCCCTGCTTTGAGGACCGGCCTTTTACGGCCAAACAATTACCCCAGATTGTTTTTGTGTACGCAGTGGGGTACTTTTCCGCTGTGCACGTGCCTGACATGAGAACCTGGCAACAAGCTGCTAAGTGCAACAGGCAGTAGTGTCATAAAAATGGTTGCAATACCTCAGATAGCTAAAACCTCTGTCGGGGCAGCCGCGTCTTCTCAGGACCCGGGAGAGAATAGTGCCTCAGTGTGCTTATCAGGTAAAATAAACCTCAATGATGCAAAGTAATGGCTGGGTCATATGAGAATGCATGTGTGAGGTGGAGACTGGAAACTCTGCTCCTTATCACAGTGCTAGACAGAGAGGAGTGAGACTGTACTTAACAGATTTAGACGGTCAGTGAAGCCCAGCACCTGGACAGAGAGAAAGAGGGGAGGAGAGTCGTATCTCAGGTTACAGCACAGCCGGCCCCAGGCTGAGTCTCAGAGATACAGAGGAAACCTGGACAGGTCAAGAGTGCTAAAACTTTTAGTGAGAAGTCAGACAGAACAGCTGTATTTATGATTCAGTCAATTCATACGTTCCCTTTACAATCTACAATTTCAGCAGTTCCACAAATGAATGTCAAATGAATCCCTCCTACCACTTTTTTGAAAGTGCCACATGGCAGAAAAAAAACAGGCTAAATGTAGATGGAAAGATTTAAAATGAGTTTACTTGTGCATAACTCGGTGAGCTGATAAAAGCAGACCACCGGCTGTTTTTTAGTGTTTTATGTTGGAAACACATTTGTGCAGCGCTGTGCTACCTGACGCCTTCTGATCCTGTGGCTGATGATGGACTGCGGATCAGCCAGTTAATTTAGGCCAGATAAAAAGCCTCTCATCTCAGCCGAGGTAGATTACTGTAATAGCAGCCTTTCTCATCTTTTGATCTTTTTTACTGCTGCGTCGGTTCATTTGCATGTGTCAGAGATACAGCTTTATTTAGGGCGCTTATTAATGGGAACAGGAGGGATTCTAGATACTAAAACCTGAGGCAGATTAGCACTGACCCCCCTGGATCTCACATGCTGTTTCTTCATATACATTTGTGAGCATATTATCTGTGTGTGCAGGTACACACTCACATCCTATAATACTGTAAATACACACACAGACATACATATAATCTAATAACGCGTGCCAACAGCATACAGACAAGAGCGCAAACTCCCAAAGTGATGCACAAACACATGAAAACAGCATATTTAGAGACACAACAACACACACACTTAAGACAAACACAAATATTCCTTCATGCCTGCCCCTCACTGACAGCATGTTGGACTTCTAAGCGTTCTCTCAGGCCTCGGTCTGTCATCTTCCTGTCTCTCCCCGGCTGCTTCGCTCCAGCAGATATGGTCGATGTGGACGTGTACTTTGTCCAGATCATCCGTGAGATGAGATGAGAGGAAGTGGGAGGTATTGTTCTTCCTGTGGCGCTAAGCCCCTGGGCGATTACCCTGTCAGGAGGGAGAACTCAGAGCCGGCGCCGACTGCCACAAACCAGTGCTAAATCCCAACTGATCGCAAAAGAGGCCGATTTTACACTTTAGATTCCTCCCATCTCTTAATGCGGCCGATGAGGCAGAGGATCTTCGCCTCTCCCTCATCTTATCCGCTGCTGCTATCCTCCTCAGCCGGTGGCGTCAACCCCTAAGCTTGCGCTGCGGGGATAAGACTCAACGCCTTGTCAGGCCAGATCAATGTGATTTTACAATGCAGTCCGAGAGAGGGGCCCATATAGCCAAGCATGGCAAAACAACAGCACATAGCCCTTTGCACATGCTCAAGCACTGCTCCAAAGTGACTCTGACCACCTCCGTGTATCTCACTTGCTCAAATAAGATAGCATAATCTAACGACAATGTTGTACACAAAACCTGCCAACTGCATCTCCTAAATCTGACTACCTCACACATACCTGCACTATCTCCCCCCTCTTTCCTCTCACTATCTTTTAGTTTATCACAGAGGTGGATCTCTCTGAATGCCTCATTGAACTCCTCCATCGGTTTATCTTATCTATTTTCTCAGAAACACTCCTCGGGACAGTTCTTCAAATTCCTCCTCAAGTCGTCAAAGCATTTCTTTTTTTTTTTTCCCCCTACAGAGATCACCCGAGGATACTTCCCCTGGAGATGACACTATCATGTGTGTGTGTGTAACAGAGGATGTTTATGTTAGAGAAGGAATTAATAATGGTACAGCAATTATGATATGGTATAATGAAGTCAGTGATGCAGTCAATAACATTTTTATTAGAGGGAGTTTTCTTGCGTCTTCTTTAGTGGAAGGCGGAAAAAGAAAAAGGTTTAAGTGGAAAGAAGGCTCAGGGGCAGATTGACTGAAGGTGAAATGAGAAATAACAGAAATATTGTTCCCCATCAGAGCATCCAGCTGCATGATGACATCCCCCTCTCTGCCAAGTCCTCCGACTGATTTCCTGTTTGGGTTTGATTATCATATAGGACCGCGCTAGTATATCATCCCCTCCCTCTCTTCTCCTCTCCTCTTCTTTAGTTTTACGAGTGACAGTTGGGAATAAAGTAGAGCGTAAATCTCTGGCAGTAATAAAGCTGCTCAGGCCAATGTTCCTTCCTAATGCTGGTTCGTCTCTCCCTCATCACAAATTTGTACTTTTTACAAGACAAGCCCCGACTGCCTTTCATTGCTCCCACTAAGTCATCCTCAAGTGTCAGCTCTCAATCCAGGTTTAAGAGTATTGGGATATCCACAGTCTAGCACAAATACATCCTAGAGAGTAGCATCACACATCATAAACACACTTATAAATGCAGGGTGCGCTCACGTGCTCGGCCCTACACATAAGCACAGACAACTTTTGGACACACACACACACACCGTTCCCTCTGCCTGACCACATTCCTGTAAAGGGCGATCATGAATCTTGGCCAGGAATCTGTGTCCTCTGCTGGTAAGGCAGCCTGTGGCAGCACTCCTCCAATCCCCATTAAAGTCATCCTTGGGTGGGCAGGAGAGCCCCGCACCTCCCTGACCTCCATCCATCAGCCAAGAGGGAGTGCTTGCCTCTGCTCACTAGATCCTAAATCCATCTTCTAGCATACAGCACCAGCCTTTATACACACACACACACACACACACACACACGCACACGCCCTCCAGCAGCATCTAACCTGTCCGAGCCCCACAGGTGTCAAAACATGCACCAACAGCTCCAAACACACAGCCCACAACCATCTAATCACTCACCTGCCAGATAATGCTGTCAAGTGGTCAGCTACTCAACTCCTGACTTATCACTTACAAAACACCCTTATTGACTCCTCATTTATAGCAACATGAAGGTCAGAATGCCTTTAATTCAGGAAAATTTGAAAATGATCAGCAGCGTGTGACTTATCGTATAAAGTGAGCACAACACACGCATTTATTGCAAAATGTCTGATCCTTGGCCCGAAACACTTAAAAGAGACCTGGGGACTGCCCACAGGTGGCTCTCAGGAGATTCCCCAAATCACTGTAGCATGCAATTCACAGAAAACTGCAGTCAGCCTGGTGTTTAACTGACTCAGTGCGCTCTTGTTTTTTGTTTTTTTTATATTATTTTCTTCTATTTTTAATTTATGTTCCTTGATTTTTTTTGCAAATTCTGTATTTGATGCGTGATATCCTACTTGGCAATAAACCGCATTTTGACAGTGTGCTTTCTAAACAAGGTCAGTCACAGCAAATCTCATTATTTAACAAACTAATCTTAAAGTGACCCCGCAGGAAGGGTAACCCAGTGTTAACTCCAAACTTGAGTTTAACGGCTTGTTGATCTGGTTTCATGATTTTTATAATTCTGCTGCCAGTACGTTTACCTTAAAATGTCGCCAAATTAAAAGTGCATAAAAGTTACTTTTTTTATCTGGGTGTTGCATGCTGACTTGCTGTGATGTGAACTAAGTAACCTACTTTTACAGCATACATTTTTGACACAATGATTTTTGATACACTGTGTCCACACCAGACTGCCTAAATCTAAAAATGCTTTTTTTTCTCTGTGGTCTGGCTCCCTGTCCACAACTCCGCTGACATTTTTCACACCCAAAAGGAGAGCTTTCTGAAAATGGTCTCTAGGTTGGAAATATTGTAAAACTATGTGTTTTAGTGTGGACAGGGAAAACTGAGCTTTTGGACAATTATACAGAAGCTTGGTCAAGGACCATGTGCTACTACTAACTTGCTATCGCCTCCACCAGCTTCATTAGTGCAGGAGTTAAGGCCACTTCAGGCTTCTGCTTTGGTATATGTGACATAACTTTTGTCCCCCACCCATGTCTGTGAGGGTCCTCTATAAACACATGCAGCCCATTTTTTGTGACCGCACAGACTGTACGATATATTCGCTCCAGACCCAGCAACATCTTAGTTTCAATTTCATCCTATGTCAGCAATAGGAGGATGGTAAGCTCACCTTCCAGCCCTCCCGTTAACTGCTGGCGATGCAGACCCTAAATTGTACTATGAAAAGAACTGCATGCGCATCCGCATGACCGCAGCTGTCCACATACACTCAATGCAGAAAGTATGTCCCGGCCTTCACTGTGCTGCAGAATAACAGGCAGCATTCATGAGTGGTGATCAAACTTGTCTGGCAAGAAATAAAATAAAAACAGAAAAATGTGTGAATGAGAATAAACAGACAGAGTTCAGCTGTATTAAAACACACTTTAGATGATCATAAAGAGTGGGAGGGGACAGAATGGAGGTTTAACCAGTAACCAGGCAGTCTGGCCTGTCTTCCAGATGATTCAACTTCAATTCAAAGCAATACAGCCCAATATTAGAAATCACAATTTGCCCATCCCTCTGCTCTTGGACCCTCACAGCAGATAAGGAAAAACTCCCCAAAAAGTCGCTTTAACTGGGGGGGGGGGAGGGGGATGTTGGCTCAGAATTATGCCAGTCGAATCAGATTTGTCCATTTAATATGAACATTTGATGAGTCGTTGTTTTTTTATCTATATACATTTTTAAAGATTGAACAGGGCTCAGCAGGACATACAGTGTGACAGTGGCATTAACATAATATGCTAAACAAGCTAACTGCGCTAATGGGTCGGAAATACGCAATAATTTTTGCAGCGACCAGATACCAAACAAAAGCCAGAGATTGTGTCGTATTAAGATGCAGTGAGCTGTAAAATTCACCACGACTCAGCAGAAGAGTGAAGATAATGTTGTCTCAGAGCCTTACGCTGCAAAGCCTCTCTTCCTCTGTGCCGCTGCATCGTGTCAGCAGCTGTCTGTACCAAGGAGTATCGTGAAAGTCAACAGCGTTCACTCTGCAGCAAAATCTGGGGACCAAAACGGCCCAGAAGTATGCTGCAGATCACAATCTTTGCCAACTAAGGGGTCTTCGACAAGGGATTTGAACCTCCGACTTTCAGGGGGCAACCCTAGCTGTGATGCACACTATATCCATGTATTCTATTCATCTGTAATTTGCAGACGGACTAAAAAGAAAGACTTAATTATTTTCCTGTTTGTTTAAAATCTATAAAATGCATAAAACTAAATCTGGGAACTTCCCTATTGTGCAGGCTCTAAAAGAAGCTCTCACATTACTAAATCAACCGTAGGAGAAGAGAAATACCCTGCTGACAGTAATTATTTCACTTACTCACTATTTTTCTGAAGAGCCAAGACAGCAAACAACTTCCAGCAAAAGCTCTGCAAAATCAACTCAGAAACTGACAGGATTCTCTCAGTAAAAAATGGACCCCTTGAGTATTAGCTGGAAAAACACAGAGTCAGATGGTCATTTGGCCAGTTAGAGCATGTTAGGTCAGACAAACACAGACCCTGAGGCTGCCACAATGTCAGAGGCCAAAGACTGAGAGCCTCAGTGGTGTGCAGGAAAACCCTCCCACGTATAGTAAAAAGCATCTGTAAACAACAGATTGGTTCAGAAACATGGGGTTTTAATAAAAATGTGGGGACATGGATACCTAATACACACAGAAACACACACACATAGATGTCAGCACTCCCCCGGTTGATCAGTCAGTTTCCCACAGGGGTGGGACTGTGGGAACCATGCTGTCACTTCCTGTGCCCGCGGGCCTCAGCCAATCGTCATCAGATAAGAGCTACAGCTCTGCCAATCCGAGCTAGGCCTCGTTTTCACACGGTAGAGCAGGGGACGCGATAAAGACATGACTTGCCAGGGAAAACGTCTTGATCTCAATTGTGCCCCCTTCAACCCGACCCTCTCCCCCCCTTCCCACCAAAATAGTTGTTTGGAGACAAGGTTTCTTTTTGTCTTTCGCCCATAATTACGCTCCCTTTCATCTGCCCCCCTGTTCCCCTTGACCCCTACTCTGGGGTCAGTGGCCAGGATATCCCACTCTCCTCGGGCCAATAATGTGCCTTTTAGGGTGGATGAAGAGGGGCATTCATGCCAGGGCAGACAGGAGAGCAGCGAGGAGAGTAATCACTCCATCACACTCTGCCCCCGTCTGTCCCAGCTCCTGCCCAAACACCCAAACAGCTCGCCTCGCTCCTTACATCAAAGACCTGGACCGTGCTGCAGCCTCAGCCCTGCGCAGCACAGAGGGCGACTGTGTCACCAGCCAGGGAAAATCACAGTGGTTCACCAATGCAGTTGTGATCACTGCGGAAACCCCCCCCAAGTTTTCACAATTAGAGTAGATGATACGTGGAAGAGGATTGCTGAGATTCAAGGAATAAATCGCTCAGGGGGAAGCATACTTATTGCACTTACATACTGAAAGACACTGTTATCAAACAGACCTTAAATAAGTAGGGTATGAACAGCCAGAGACCTCCACAATGACTCATTAAGGAAGAGTGTGAATCTTGGGGAATTTTCCATTAGCTAGACCTTGGCCAGTCACACAGACCTTACTTACATTAGCATTGTTCCTGAGCAGCTATCACAGGTGGTGGTCCAGCTTATAAACTAGTCCCCCGGATGCTGTCTGAGCAACACTAACTGTAGTAAGGTTATGTCAACATTATGAATGCATTTCAAAGTGAAGCACGCCAAAAGGAGTGTCGCAGCATATCTACGGCATGTCTGAGTGTATCTGTCTGGTTTTATTTTACTGTAAAATGTTGGAGGGCCTCTCTTGACCCTGCATGAAAAGAACAATAAGCAAAGTGTGGGGCAGTATCTTAAAACATTCCTCAAAAAGAGTTGAAGAATGACTGGAATCCTGCCAAAATCTTCCACTCTGCCGAAAGCCCCGCGCCCTTACTGATACATAAACCAACTGTGGTGAAATATAGCAAACTCTCAGGCCTTATACGTATACTGCATGGAACCAAAATTTGCTTTTCCTTATACACATGAACAATTTGAAGTTTATGAATTTACAATCTTCAATTTTAGAATCTTAGGTTTGCGATATTTTTGAGAAAGTCATCTCAGTCCACAGTTTAAGGTAAAGGACCACGGCACTGAACAAGGTTATGATGCTCTGACTTCATCAGCAGTGTGGCCTCCTGCAGCCACCGGCCTGAATAGACCTCAACCAGTCTGCCTGCAGCCTACCAGCCTTTAGAGATTCACTGTGATCAATAGCTGGATTAATTGCTGAAAGGGCGGGGGGAGGAGGAGGAGGAGAGCAAGGAGAAGGAGGAGGGAGGAGGTCGTCACAGCCTCAGGCAGGGGAGGGTTTAGGAAGGTGGGGGTTAAGATGGTGCTGACAGGCAGGGAAAGCTGAAGGGATTTAAAAGGCGAACAGAGGGGAGCTGGAGTTGGAGCAGTAAGAGCTGGAGAGGGAGCTTCAACACCCCCCCCCCCCACCCCACCCCAGGTCACCTGGCAGCGTGCAGGGCGGCGGGCCGTCAGATTAGGATCTGAGAGGGGGAGATAACGAGTTTATTGCCCCCTGGACGGGGCTGTTCGAGCCAGGGAAAGAGGAGGGCAGGCCAAGCAGGCCGGGGCGGGAGGCTGAATGGTGGTGGTGGGCGTTTGTGTTTGTTTTAACCTGGGGAGATAGATGCAGCCAGGCAGGGTCTTTATGAAAGAGCACCCCAGCAGGGCAGTCAAACACATAGGCAGCATGGTTAGAATACCAGCAGCACCACTCAACCAATAGTTACAGCAGCTCATCCATCACAGCCTCAACACACACACACTTGCATATCTGCATGTGCTCACAGACACACACAAACACAACCTCAATTCTCTGCGCGTATGTCTGTGTTTTTCCATGGCTCAGAGAGTCACTACACAAATTGATTGTCAAGTGTTCAGTGAATAACTGATGTTGCAAATAATTATAACAGTTGCCATTTCCGCCACTTTCCCAATTTGTGTGGGCTGAGTAAATTCATATCCGTGGGCCTGTTAGGAATTCCACTTTCTCATTGATCAACAATGTGTACTTTCATGTTATCTCATGAGTTATTGGAAATGGGATAAGCCTGATCCTATTACAAGCAAACACAGAATAACGTATGAAATCTATATGTATTTCACACTGCTGTGATCTTTGGTCACCGAATTCTGCGCACGTATTGGGGGCCTGTATTAGCTTTGCGTGTCTGGCCCAGGCGCTGGAGGAGAGATAAGGCGAGCGGATATGAGAAATATGAAAAATAGCACTGTGATAGGATGATCAGTGAGAATGAGCAATACGGGCTGCGGTGACAAATGGGACAGGGAGCCAAAGAGGAGAGCAATGCAAAACGGCATTAGAGCCAAGGACAGAATGATTTTCCAAGAGGAGTGGAGACGAAACATACTTTCTTAGAACGGGCAGGTCAATAATAACCTCCTGATATCAGTCATTTAGTCATTTATTCCATTTCACATTTTTCAGTTTCAAGTCATCCATGAGAGTCTGTTAACACTGAAACAGGAACACTCTCAGTAGAACAGGTGCTGCGATTTTGCTGCATAGATTACAGTGTACATGTTACAGATTTTAACAGTTTGCAATGTAATAAAGTTCACACATTAAAGGAATATAAGCTAAAACACTGGCAGCATCAGAACAAATCTGCTTTATGGAAGTATTTCACTGCTGGACAGATGGCCTTTTCATAAAACTGGGCTGTCTATGCAATAGAGAGATGCAAATACTTTTGAAAATGGTGCTACATGACCAGAGAAAACAGAAAAAAATGGCTGTAGCATTTGCTTTTGCATAAGAGGTAAAAAAAAAAAACCAAAACCCTGCAACCACCAGAATGCTGTGCTGCACCAGAGGGTTGACGTAATGCGAACTGCGAAGGAAACAATATGGTGGCTGGCTGATAACTGATGATCTTGAATTACAATTAAACAATAACCTAAAATATGTTTCTGAAAACATTTGTGTAGAAATAAATAGGCAAGCTTTCACTCTCGGTGCACTTCTATACTCTTTGCACCATGGTAGCAGGCATATGGAAATGTGGACATACAATCTGTGGCTCGAGCAACAGCCCTAGAGCCAGTGAAATGCGTCATCCAGCACATTTGAGCTTTGAAATGAGCAGGGAGATCTGGGCTCTGGTAAGACTGATGGAAGTACCACAGTTCATTTACCGGTACCCACATTATCATATTACAAAGCTGTCTAAAAATCAGCAGAGTATTCCTTAAACTCTTGCTTCTTAACACATCTCATCCTTACAAAGATAAGATAATACTGCAAGATACGTTTGGGTGTTTTTCAGGGGACAATCCAACCAAACAATTGCAAATAGACAGACATCCGCAGCATCAAGAGAAATAGAATGAATAGCACAGATCCTCCTCAAACACACAAACCCCCACTTTCTCTCAAACACTAACTCTCATACACACACTCAAAGGGATTTTGGGGCCCTGTGGAGCGGCACGTGAGCGGCCCTCTGTCAGCTGTGTTTGCAGTGAGGCAGGCGAGGGGCGCCCTGCGCCTCCGTAAGAGAGTGGCGACCCAGGGAAATGGGAGAAAGGAGGGGTGCTCTGTGGAAAAGGCCAAGGCCCGGAGTGGAGAGAAAAGAGCGTCCACAAAACAGCTTTCCTCCAGAGAGAGAGAGAGAGAGAGAGAGAGACAGAGAAGAGAGAGAGGGAGGAGGGGGTTGTTGGAACAATGCCCCTTCAGCTGCAGGTGCAATGGCTAAGGCCGTGTGTGGGTGTAAGAGTGTGTGTATGTGTGTGTGTAGAGAGCACTTTCTTTTTTGTGTTAATTGAGCTGATCTGTTGTCTTTTCTCTGCTGCAAGTTTAGCTCACAGCTGATTAACATGTGGCCTTTTGGAGCTTCTGTGTGTGCAGTGTGTGTGTGTGTGTGTGTGTGTGTGTGTGTGTGTGTGTGTGCAGAATTACAGAGTGAGCTCCGTTGCCAGTGCAAGCAGAGTAATGACACAGACACAGGGTGTGTAGACACAGGCAAACAGAGAGTGTTAACTTGATTTGCACTTGTATGGCGCACAGAGCAATGGTTAACACATCTGAATAAAGGCTTTATGAGCTACATGTCGAACAATTGGAAGCGCACAGAGGCGTCACTCAGCCACTAGATTAAATAGCATACTCAGAAGATTAAAGACTTTCTACCTAAGAACAGTGTAACAACAGGGCATTCAGCACACCTACTCATCATTTCTTGATGCTGTGACTTTGCGCTAGGGCTTTCCCGAATACATAAGAGACGAGGACATCAGTCGATGCACCTAAAATAATGTGACAATTAGCCACTTTGTTAGCACGAAGGTCACACATTAAGATGGCTAAGCATTTACTTACAGTTTTCAGGTGATTTGCTGAGCTCCTTGTGGATTTGTGACATACCAGTTTCCTTTTGTGTATCATCTTTGCAACTTGTGACACTATTCCAGACACTTTTGATATCTTGCTAGGGTATTTGTAAGACTGTCAAATGTGGTCAGACTGTCCAAGTTTCAGTAGTGCTGGACCACTTCTGACAGACATCAGTCGAGTCAGAGTCACAAAGATGTCAGAGAATACCTACAAATAATTAATGTTGATGTATGATGAATAATGTGGGATAACAATTTCTTAATTTATGGGGCTTCTTGGGTAATGTATATATATGTATATATAAACAGGGTATTCAAACCCTGATTTTGAAGTTGATGACCATCGCAGTGATCGAAACTTCAAAGCATTCATGTCAGCCCTACTTTGCACAACTTGCCAAAGATGAAAACTTCATATTAGGTGACAGTTATTGTGACCACGTTAGGATAAACACACTTTAATACTGTTGAGTTTAACAACAAAACACTGGCGACTGATCTTAATAAGGTCCGGGGTCCTGACGCCGGCAGTCTGTCCCTGACAGCAGCTTCATGTTGAGAGATCCTGCTATTCAGACCCCACCAGACTGGACGGCCCTGTTTGGACAACTGGTTCCTATCCTGCACTAACATGAGGCATCGCAGCCACAGGAGGACGGCCCTGCAGCCCGAGGGCACACCGAGGCCGGGCCTCAGCGCTGACACGCTGGTAGAAAGGTACCCATGTACCACCCACCGGCATTAGAGGTGGTCCTCACCTACACACACAGGAGCAGAATTTGCGTGCATAAACAGGATACATGCATGTCGGCTCTAACTCACACACATACACGCTTGACGCACCTCAAAGTCAGAGCCCCAGGGCCATCGGCGGGGCGCTCAGACAGCCCCAGTGAGGCAGAAACACAGAAACATGTGTAAGGCCTTAAAGAAGACACTCACTTCACAGAGGAGTGGGTCCCCTGTTCCTCCCCCATCCCACACCTCGGCCCATCGCTTTCATAGGAGATTATTGGGCGAGAGAGAGGAGCAGAGGGTAAAGATGGGGAACCGTGATATGGAAGAGAGCGAGCGAGAAAGATGAAGACAGAAACAGAGAGATTTTGCTCTCCACCCCTCTCTGCAGATATTACTGCTTAATTAAAAGGGCAGCATGTGCTAAGTATTATTCCAGCTGAGATCTCTATCTTCAGCCTATGTAATAAGATCTTCAGCAGGCTTACAGCTAAATTTTCGAGCAAATTTCCTTCCTATTCTTTGCCCTTATTTCCTCTTGGCCTACGTGTGTTTTGTGCTGTCGCTGCAATCTTTTTGCGTGCCTGCATTGTGAGTGTGTGTGAGTGTGAGTGTGTGTGTGTGTGTGTGTGTGTGCCTGAGCAGAGCGGTACTGTTTTGCATGTTAATTAATGTAATATTTTGTACACCACTCGGGAGCGTGTAAGTGTTCTCTTGAATGTGTTCCAATTAAGAAACATCCCTCAGGCACAAATTGGTTTGGACACACTGAAAATGTTCCCATATTTTTACATATTTGGGAGACGATGAAGAACGTGAACAAAATGCAAAGTTTACGTGTGAAGTGTTAAAAAAAGATGTTTGGTTTCTCTAGAGACTTACAGAGGAGCGCCCTTCTCTCTAACTGTCTGACCCAAAGCCATCTCTCCTCGTCTCCATCTGCTCAATATTGCGACAATGATTCATGTCTGCCGCTAATGCTGCAAATCCAGAGATGGTGGCTGGCTGGGGTGTCAGGCTGCATGCTTTTAAATTAAAATCTCAAAAAACTTGACAGTACAACAACATTTTAAAGAACAAAAACATGAGTCTAACAACAGCATGCTTGAATACATACTCTCCATACAGAACTCACCGTCAAATCAGTTCATCTTATGAAGGGAAACATACAGCAGATTTACATACAACAGACACTCACACGTAAACACACAGTAAGCATGATTGCCAAGTCATTCATGTATCATGGCTACTGGAGGGGTGGCCGTGAGCCCCTTTTGCATTTTTTCCAAAAGAGTGGCTTTGGACTCACATTCAATCATCTGGTAAATTAGTTTAATCCTGCAGCAAATCTGTCCCTCTCCTGGGACGTTTCCAGAGGTGTCAATCGGAGATAAGGCCTGTGTGACAATAAAGCCACCAAACCACAGAGGGGGGGGCAGCAATGCTCTTTAACTCTTCCATACATTCAGAGCTATTTGATTTATGGGAGCAGAAAGAAAGACAGCCATTTCCTATTTCATGAAATGATTAAAGGAAAGAAAGAAATGATGTGGACAGTGCGTTCACTGCACAGAAGTGTTACCTCTAACAAACGATTGCGTAGCTTCTGCATGCCAGATGCCAGAGGAAAAACACACTGTGGATGGAGAAAAGTAAGAATAAACCCTGTAATTAAAATCACAGTAATTCAACCAGTCGGGCTGGGTGATATGGAGAAAATCAAATATGATGTTTTTAACCAAATATCTCTATATAAATATTGCAACAATATTGTAAGATGGACTACTGGTGCGTTCACAGAATATTTACACAATAACATTTCTGATGAATAATCATCAGTCATGTGGCTACGTGGAAAAAGGCAAATAATAGAGCAACCAGAACAGTGTGCAGTTCATAGAATTACACTCTACTGTAACGCAGCCTTTAAAAAACAGAAGAGACATCTATGATGTTGCAGTATCCAAAATCTAAGTCAATATCTTGCCTCATATCACGGGACTGATATAGTATCAATATATTGCCCAGACAAAAACCATATGTGCTTTAGGACTTTTCTGTAAAGCTCTGACAGCAGAGCCAATATTCCAATTTTAATCAAAGTGTTTTCATATTTTTACTGAAATCACTGTGCTTTAAAGTTACCATCCACAGCAGCTGGACCAGTGATGTACACACACATTCATCAAAGGCATAAACAAGCATACCTATCAAAACCTAAACACACAGGCAGATGAGCACACACATACACAGTTACACAGTACACATGTAAACAGTCTCTGTAAGTCTCCGTTTATATTCTATCAGGCCTCTGCAGATCACTTCTGCCCTCTATTGACTATGAGTGGGGCTGCAGCTCCCGAGATTGGTGGAGTTACAGAGTGGAATTAAACAAGATGTAGAGTTTAAGTTGTGATTAAGCGTGGCTTTATATAGAGAATCCAGAGAGTCAAAGAACAATGTCATTAGCTGCTTAATTAGTAATGAGCAGCTGGTACTGGGAGGACTATAAAGAGAACAATGGAAGTCCTCTGTTTTAGTTTTTACAATGATTTATAGCATATATATATTATTGTAGAATTATGCTGTTTAAAATTAACTCTCATCCCTGTCATTTGAATTTAATATTTTTTATGTTCAATATATGACTGGCAAGCTCTACAAAATGGAAACAATTCACACTTAAAAGTCAGTATAATTTATCACAAATTCAAATTTTCTAAAAACTACCAGGTATTGCAATAAAACCTGAAATTTCTACTTTAGTTTTTCCATCTTCACAGCAAGTGATAATTTAATGTAGTAACTAAAAATACTGGGAGATAAATATTCATCAGGTACTGCATTTTCATGTTTCTTGTATTAAAAAACAAATTAGAATTTCAATAAATGAGTTTTCTTTTTTTCTGCCACTACTGCTGTTAAATAATTAAAAGGTGGATGCCATCAACTGACGTGTTTTGCACGTCTCTATACTAGCGCACATCTGCACAATCAAATCGCTCCATTCAAACACACTCTCTAAACCTATAAAAGTTTCCACAAACAGTGAGCAGAGAGCTAATGCGCCTCAGAATGGCATAACGGAGCGGGGGAGAGCCGGGTGATTTAATGTGAGTCATTTTAACATTAAAACAAGTGGGACACAGAGGAAACAAAAAGAGCAAAAGAGGAAAGGAAACTTCAAAATGCTCTTTGAGGAAAATGAGATCACAGGCTGCAATTATATAATTCTTGTCAAGTGATGGTGGCGATAGCCTAAGAGGAATGTATGCATGCGCGCACACACGCACACACGCACACACGCACACACACACACACACACACACACACACAAACTCCAGTGGGAGAATAGCCTCCTTGACTACATTTTTAAATGTTGGAAAGTTATGGGGGTCACATGGGGGTCAGGTACAGGAAGAGTATGTGTGTGTGTGCGTGTGTGTGCGTGTGCGTGTGTGCATGTGTGTGCATGTGTGTGTGTGTCATGCCCTGAACACTGGGCCCCTGATAAAAGCACTTCTTCTGATTTCCTCCTTTGGTTTTTGTTTTTGTCCATTTGGTCCCTCTCTTTCTAGTTTTGATGAAAGTCAAAAAGCCAAGCGTTCCCAAGTGTTCCCTGATGCCAAGCACAGATTTGAAGTGGGAGCATGACTTATGAAGTGTGTGTATATACGTGTGTGTGTGTGTGTGTGTGTGTGTGTGTGTGCGTCGGTGTCTCGGGGCTTTGAGAAACGGTCAATCTTGATATGGCTCCTTCACATGGACTACAACACAACCGCATGAGTACAAACATATATAATGAATAGTCAGTAATAGTATGATGCGCTGCTTCCAGATGAACGCTCAGTATAAACTGAGCATTCATGATGTGGCCTGCGTATCACGGATGCTACACATCTCCACATCTCCCAGTTTACAAAACCCATTTACAACACCGGGAGGGACTGGAACACAAAGGTTCCAGTCTGAGCCCTCGTCATCCATCCACACACATACATACATATGCACACACACTCACACAAAGACTGGTGGTGGGGCCAGTGGGTCTGCTGCTAGGTTCCCAGGGAGCCTCACTGGTCTGATGGAGGCACTTTGTCTGAAGCCGGGGCAGACTACAGCAGACTCCAGAGGAGATGCCTATCAGCTACTGGCTATGCTACGGCCTGGAGGAGAGAGGGAGGGAGTGAGAGAGGGGGCTACGATACAAGATGGTGAATGAAAAAAATAGTCAGCATCAACATCGAAATCAGAAAAAAAAAAGTAATTGCTCACTTAAGACAGAAATAAAAAATTCCACACAGCAGCCTGAATTTTTGAAGGCCATGTGAGGTTAAAAGGCAACTCAGGAAATAAACACTTCCTATGAGCTATGTATGCCAGATATTGACATCAGCATTTTACTGCGACGGTCAAATGATTAGGGTAAATCCCTCAACGGGTGAATAAAATAAAAGAGCCCAACTGCCCTCCATGGCAGATAACAGCGGCAGTGAAGGCCATAGGCAAGTGCTGACAGGCAGAGTGATGTATAGCGAAACTGAGGGTGAGTCAGGTCGGTGACAAACTAAAGGTCAACAAGAAGCGTGACCTCTCCAGGTGTGGTCTCCTCACACAGCAGGCACCCTTCCACACCCACTTCATCCCTGTTTTTATCCTCCTCAATGATCTCTGACAGGTTTAAAATCATATGCAAGGTACAGTTCATCTCTCACTCTGATGGGGGCTCTGACGGGGATTGTAAGGTGCTGAGCAACGATAGGAACAACAAAAAGCGGATACGAGGATAAATGCAATTTTTTTTCCCCGCTGTCTCTTTCCTCTAATCTCTCTGTCTCATTACTGCGGCAGTGCGGGGTTATGGATCGGGTGGGTTAGTCGCCGTAGTGGTAGACAGATCTAATGTGTGCTGTCTGCTGCATGGCGACTTCTTAGTTAGATCGTGAGGGTGCGGGGTAGGGGGGTGAGGAGGGTGGGGGGTGGCGCTGGAGGGACTCGCACCGTGACCCAAGGATCTCCACGGCCTCTGTCAGCGGAAAATTAGATTACAACAGTCGGACCAGGGGGGAACTGAAGAGGGGGCGTCAAGCAGTCTAAATATGGAGGGCTCAGTATGTCCATAATCACTTTATACAAGTTAGATGAACCAACAGACTTATCTCCTCCTCGCTGTCCAGATTGCCGATGCTGGTGTCAAGCATATGTGTGTGCGTGTGTTGTGAAACCTCTATGACACAAATTCTCTGCGATCGTTGTACCTCTGCGGTGTCCTTTTACAGCAAACCAGACCAAAAAAAAAAGAGTGTACAGTGAAGCAGTGATATGTCTGAATGGATAGTTTTGACACGGTAGCAGCCAAAACACGCCAATTCAGATGGTGCCATTCAGAATGTGGCCATTCTGAAAAACAGGCACAAAACATGAAGCAGAGCGTTCGCTTGAATTAACACTCAACATAACAGAATGATCAATCCAAGGTGGAGAATCAATTGTTTTTTTCCTTCTGAGATCTCAAAAGCTGTAGAAACTTTTTTTCACTGGGTCAGATTATAGGATAATAACATTTATGTGGTTGCTTATGTGAAGAAAGATTATCAACTTTTGCTTTGATATAAATCAGATACATAGGCAGTCAGGAGACAGAGAGAGAAAAAAACAGGAAGGAGAAGTCTGGTGGACAGACACTGGATGGTGGCAGCAGACGGTGGCGGTGACGAGAAAGGGAAGGAAAAGAGCAGGAGGGGGGGATGATGGACAGAGACAGAGCAGAAAATTGAAGTACATGTAACATGACACAAATGGACAAAAGTATTTAGCTAATGATTTATTATTAAACAGAGCAGGCAGCCCTCCCCAGCCCGATCCCCCAGCCTAGCCCAGGCCCCGGCCCTATTGTAGGGAGATGGAGAGGCAGATAAGCAGGGCTGTAATGGTAGTCAGATGGCAGGTGGGCCGGCAGAATCCGGGGTTAATCACTGCTAAGTGCTGTGGAGAGGGGAGGACACGGGGCCTGGCTGAAACACTGTATCCTGGGGGGCATTGGGAGGACAGGTAAGTCAGCCCAGGTAACTCACCTCAGCGGCTCAAGGAGACAGCTGGACTCTCGCACTGGCTGGCTAATGGTGTTAACTCAGGAGAGTCGCCACAATGATATGTTACATCAGCACACTCCCCTCGGTCTCACTCTCTGTCTTGCTCTTTCAAACCATGTTAGGCTCTTTTGTGCGTGCTCCATCCTGCCTTATTGCTTGGAGCATTTCCGAGTAACACAAGTGATTTAATCTGTCTGAGAGGAAGGAGAGAACACTGTGTAACAGAGTAACAAAATAGATCTGTAGACCTTTAAATGGAACTCTCCTGAAGCAAAACGAAACAACTTTACGTAATTTATATTTCACAGGTGAATTACATGATAAGGCTAACGTAATGTGTAATAAGTTTGGATTCAAAACATGATAATAATGAAGGCCTAAGATTTCACATAGTGTACACAGACCATAGAGATATGAGAGTAGAACAAACTGTTGCATTCAAATCAGCATAGAAGGAAGGAAGTGGCAGCTGTTTTTATGTGTACCACTGACATCACAACTGCTGTCGTGGCTTAACTTCCGTACAAACAAACCAACTTGCAGCAAGTCACAAAATAACTGAGGTGACGTTTTGCAGTGACGGCCAAATAAGCAGTGGAGTAGTAAAGTTACATTTTAAAATAAGAAATCCACATTGACGTAACTGTTATTTCATTGTTTATTTTGTTCCGATAATATTAAGCATTCGCTGAAACACGATGTTGCCTCTGAGGAACAGACAGAGAGAGACCACGGAGATAAACAGCGTGCAGATCAGTGTATTTTCAAATCTAATTCAATGAATCAAGGGTTTATTTCAACCAAACCACAGCTGATGATTGTAGGAACGGTGGACTAATAACTAGAAGACTAACAAGATTAACAATGACAGTTTTGGTGAGCGTTTTTTTGGTTTCTCTTTAAACATGTTTTATGATGAGTTAACAAGGCAATTAGACTGATGTTAGTCTTAGTTCGGTGAAAAAGACAAACTTGGATTGGTGTCGTCTTGTATTTTTCTGTTTAATAAGGGAAATAGGTGTAAGAATAAGCTGAAACAAGAGTTCCTAAACTAGTGACTGAGACATACTTTATGGCCCCACTAATGTTTGTGTTACCACAATTGCCTTTTTTAAGGGGAACTACACCCATTTTTAAAATTCATACGTCATTCTTATGGTGTACAACAGTCAAAAATATTTGCAAACACGGACAACTTTCTTCCAAATCCAGGAACTAGAGTGCTAAAACTCACATTTGTGATGTCATCAAGTGTAAAGTATGAAACTGCTCCACAGACAATCAATTAAGACAGATGTTATAGATGACACTGAGAGCAGTCAGGGGAATGTTCTGAGTATATGGTTACATTTTCTGTTTCACAACTGACACTACAACAGAATAAAGCTTTTTGGGGTATTAAAAAAAACAATCATTCTGTGGCTCCACAAAATCAGACTCCCATTCACTGTCTATGGAACTCCAGATTTAATACTTGATGACATCACAAGTTGAGGCTTACATCTCTGGTTTCTGGCTTTGAGAGAAAGGAGCTCACGTTCAAAAATATTGATTAAACTTTCCTAGGCCATGGAAATAATATATTGGAATTCTTAATTGAGGTGGTGTTCGCCTTTAACTAGTCAAATGACCACAGTATACAGATCAATGTCCTCTTCATTCATTCTAGTTCTATGAGACAGATAAAAAAAAAAAAACACCAAAACTGACATCACTAGGAATCTCATAACCACTGGCCCTCTCTGGTTTCAGTTCATTCACATTTTCACATCGAGTGCCACCTATCGATGACTGTCTCCATACTCTGAGCTGCATTCGCCTCTGGCGGATATCAGACTACAGGAAAAAAACAACAAGCGGCCTCTCCTGCCATAGCATGAAATGCAGGCCGCTGTGCATTTAAACAGCGGATGACAAACCCATAATGAAGGCAGTAATTGGAACAACATTTCAGGTCCACGGCGCACGTTTTGCTCTGGTATCCCTGCCGCCATCAGGCCCTTCTCCCAAATCATTCCCAAACGTCCTGCAAATCAAAACAAAACACGGGGAAAGGAACACAACTTTACAGAGCAGTGACTTCTGATGGGCCATTTCTGCTGGAGACTCCAGTCTGCGTGGAGGTGGGCCTTACTCAGCCCTTAACATGAAACAGGCTGTTACTCTGGGCTTAGGTTTTGGTGCACTGTTACGACACACACAAGCTGTTGTTGTGTTTGGAAATAAAAGCTGCACAAAAGGAGTCTGCGCTGCACGCAATCATCCCTGCGATAACAGAGATGTGAGAGGGGGAAAAATGCACACATACAAGGACCTCCTCAATTTCCACTCTAACACACACACACACACACACACACCTTCATCTTAAACACAACCATCAACCGTATAGCTAGTGTATTCCTCTGCCCGCTCCCATAAAATGGAGTCGTCGTAAACAACAGATGAAGTCATCTTGTTTCAGAAGAAGAGAAGAGGAGAGGTCAAGTTGAACAGAGAGCCTTAGTTAAATCATCTGCTTGTAGTAAACAGTTGAGAGGAACATCTATCAGCCAGGCACGTGCCGCTGACAGTATAATAATAAGGTAGCGAGAGCTGGAGCGTGCACTGAAAACAGATGAAGAGAGCCACTTCTCTCCGGAGACAGAGGGAGAGAGAGAGCGAATGAGGGAAGAGAGGACAAATAGAAATTGAAAAGTAGCTCATCACCTTTTCCATCAGCAAGGCGGGTGGTGCTGGTGTGACTGAACACAGTAACACTGTGGACCCTGTTCATAATCACAAGGTTACTGTTCATTGTTGGACGTGACCTGGTGGACATGAGTGACAAGGTGGGCAGCCAGGCTCTGTGCTACTGTGCGGATAATTACCTCATGACGACAAAGTGAACTTTGATGTACAGTCTCCCACTGTAACGCTTTAATGACCTTAGAGCTGGTACTTGTGCACGTCTGTGTATATGTTTGTGTAGAAAATGCCTGCACACGCTCAACACATGTACATAGACACTAAATAAGCACATGCTCTCTCTCTCTCTCACACACACACACACACACACACACACACTTTGCTTCAGCAGGCAGGCTTGATGTCAATCAAGTGGGTGTCTAATTAAAAGTAACAGGAGGAAGCTGCTGGGGACAGCAATCGCTATCGGACTCACATTTTCATATGAATGGCCTTTTTTAATTAAACTGAACAGCTAATAAGCCTCAGTATCCAGACCATGTAGCAGTTTAACAGACAAAGAGCCACAAAGAAAACACACATACACACACACGCATGCACAGAAAAGAATGGGGGATGAGAGGTAAAGACAGAGGGATGAATAATGAAGAGTCAGAAGCAGAGTGATGCATTGCCTTTGAACCTGTTGGCTCTCCTTTGTTTGTGGAGGCGCTTTGCCAGCAGCTATTGTTGTCAACAAAGTTTATTTAGCGTTGATGGTATTAAAGAACACAGTCCACCAGAATTTGCCTTTGCCATGAGACGGGGAGAAATGAAAGAGAGGTAAAAGAAAGAGCACATAGCGCTATCTCCTCCTCAGATGAAAAGGAGAGTCTACAAACAATTTGGGCACGTGTGTTTCTATCCCACAGCTATAAAGGGTAATTATAAATGTATTCAAGTTAGGGCGACTGGATCAAACATAAAACAGCAATAAAACTAAAGCAGCTGTCTTTATTTAAGCCAAGAAAGGCAAAACAATAAGAGCATTTTGCCAAATGATTTGGAGTATCATGAAACTAAATTGAAAAGTAAAATGTCAGTGTAAAATCCAATCTTATTTCCATCAATGGATTAAGCAGCTATTGAAATTAAAAAAAAAAAAAAGAAAAGAAAAAGAAAAAGCATGACAGCATAATTCAGTGACATGAATTTAATGCTTAGCGGCCCGATTATATGATGTTCAGAGTTGTACTGCCAAGCTCTAACAATGACATTTAGCAGCTCCAAAAAAATAGCTTTGTTCATGAGCCAGACATAATTAATGTGTTGATCCTCTTCTATGTGAAATTAGCAAGCCACTCAAATCCTGTAAAAAAAAAAAAAAAAAAAAGGACAGATTTTCTTCTTCAGCATCCCTCCCTCCTCATATCAACAGTGTGCCTGCAAACATACATAATCACACCAGGTTGCCAAGATGTGTGCGGAGAGAGAATGGAGACAAAAGGCTAAATAAATGGGACGTATGATTCCCATACTGCTAAGATTTCTCTGTGGAAGAGATTATGGTTCCGTTCTAACAAACACGACAAATCTCCATTTTCCCCAACCTTTTACAGCAGATAAAGGGCCTTGGATCCCTTTTCCACACTAAATCCCAGATCAACTTCTCCTTAGCTATTCAAACCACCCAGCAGGTTGTTTCTAAAAGGCTTGAAAGTGAGCCTAGAGATAGCCAGCTCCGGCATCTCAAATGAGCTCTCCGCGCCGCCGTGATGTGCGCTCGACTCGCTAATTCTCCCTCTTTCTTACTTCTTCAGAAACTTTTAACATCATGACCCCGAGAAACATTTGCAAACTATAACAATAAAATTAACTTGTAATGAGCAAAATAATTGCACATCAAACGCTGCTCGATGGTGGAGCGCGAGCTTGGAAGAAAGGGCCCAATTTACAGATTACATGGCTCATGACTACCGAAGTTCAAAACACAGAGAAATTGGTTGTGAAGTGAGAAAAAAGGGCCCTTCCAAAACGACTCCGAAGCATACTTTAAACTTGTGTAATGGATACGCTGCGGGCAACTGGGCAAATTTACCATGCAAAGAATCTCCATTCTGCACGCAGCACTTCAAAGGCAAAAGGAACTGAGTTTCAGGGAGCCAGTGGGCACAGAGAGAGGGGGGAATGAACTCGAGATGCACATTTGTCTCCTGGAGTGACAGAAATTGGTGGGGGGTGTTAAAAATGAGAGATTTAGCTGATCTAGGGCAGAGTAGTAGTTCAGTCAACACTACAGTGCTTCCTCAATCTTCAAAAACAGAAGAAAATCATAATACAGAGAGGAGAAATGCTGAGAAAGTTAAAATAGAAGGCAAGACGCGCATCAAGACTCAGAGGGGACTGGAGACATTTTTTTCTCTCCTCGGCTGAGAAGTGAGTAGCAACAGAAAGAACGAGAGATAGAAGATAGGGAGATAGATGGCTCGAGCGACTAGGCCAAGTTGTTGTGTTATATTTTTCTCTATCAGGCAGCGGTCTTTTATGTTGTGTTAGTAGAGGAAGTAGAGGGGAGATTACATTAGCGATGATAAAGTGACCAATGCCATGCCGTGTCTTACCATCAGATACACACACACACAACATAGCAGATTACGCCGAAAAACACCTAAAACTCAGATACACTCTGGACTGCAGTGGACAGCTGATATCACATGCGGGGGGAAATGGTGAATTTTACCCAAATAAAAACCCGGCGTGAAGGTAGAGCTGGTACTCTTTCAATACAGCAACCAAATAGAGTGAATTTTGTTGACAGGTATTTTATCCCTACAAAACTATTTTGTACAGTTGTTGGAAAAGTTGCCATCAGACGTTGCTAAAAAACAAGGTCACAGAAATTTTATGCTAAAATGTTAAAAGGGTCAAATAAAAAGCCACAAAAGCCCTTCAGACAAATGTGTTGCTATTTATTTAGCTGTCTCAAAATGCTCAAAAGAGACATTTTCTTGGCCACAATGTTTTGTGCTCATTTCTCACATTGCCTCTGCTTTCACCCCACACTCATTCCGCCTCTCCTCCACCCCTCTCTGCCTCACAAGGCAGTCTCCTTCTCCTGTTCTGGAGCCTTATCTGATGGGAGCTCTGCCACTGTTTGCATAAAACACTGTTTATAAGGGGTTGCATATGTTAAAACATTAAAACACACATTAGAGTGCGTGCACACACACATACACATGCACACACACTAATGCTGCACACAGATGTGCACATACTGACAAGTTGAGCTGCTCTGACCTTGCTAAAAAGCGGTGCAATTGATGTGCAGTGGATTTGTTTAAATAAGGAAAAGAGAAAAAGAGTAAACCACAGACAACACACAAACACACACACACACACACACACACACACACACACACACACACATTAATGTTGTTTAACTACAGCTTAATAATATGGCATGCACATTAATAACATGATTTATTAAGCTTTCATCCTAATACTTTAATGGTTTCAAGTTAATTGATTCACTCATTTATTTTACAGTGAATTACATGACACTATATTTGTTGTTAATGTGGGTGTGAAAGTATTGTCAATATGATGAGCTAACAGAAACGGCACATTAAATGTTATTACAGTTGCAAAGGCAGCTGCTTAAGTCTGCTGAATAATAATGAGGATTTACGTGTCTGCTTTTAAAGTCTGATGAGGTTTACGAGACAAGGTAGAAAAGATCCAAATGATCCAAACATAGTGTTTTGCCTTAAAAAGAGATTTTTTCAATACCAAAGTGATGTCTTTAAATTTCTTATTTTGTCAGACCAAAACCCAAATGTGTTTATGTACAACTATATAAAATAGAAATGCATCACATTTGAGAATGTGTATTTTCTCTTAACTGACTAACTGGATAATCATCTCATAATTTCAGCAGTAAATAGGAGCAGTTTAAGAAATTAGGATTAAATCCATTCCATATAACACATGCTACTTAACAAATCCATGTTTTCAAACTGCAAAAAAACAGAGAAATGTCAATTTCTCAACAACCCTCAGCACACAAAATGATCATTTGTATATCAATTAGTCACCCCGCATAACGTTGAATTGGTGAAGAAAACTTTTCTGGCATGCCTTCAGGGTGAATAAAGAATCCAAAAAAACAGAGAAAATCCTTGATGACTTTGAGTAAACGGGGGCCACATTTAACAACAGCAAAACTATATCAAATACATCCATTTATAAACTCTCACACAACCTGTGCAGAATAATCCAAGTCTTATTTATCCAGTCATATGTTCGGTGCTTTCCAAACACATGCATGTTACTAAAAAAAAAACCTCACTATTTAAAACATTTCCGCATTAAAGTTCAAATGCATGCAATGAATTGTAAGTAAGACGAGACCTTATGAAGCAGATTTCCACCCCGACTACCATTCCCAGTTTAAAGAGTGAGTCAGGTCCTGCACTACAAGCAAAGCCCAAGCTGCTCTGAAGGTGGTCTTTACATTATTTTGCATTTCTATTTGCATAAACTATCACACATTATTTTAGACACTTGTCTGAAATGAAACAAGAATGGGGTGCTGCACTCGTCCTTATGATCTCCGCTGTACAAGACCGTTTCATTGAGTTAACTGTGCCCTCTTTAACAAAGTAAAGGGCAGTGATAATTGCTGTGGCAGCAGCCCACACAAGCCATTAGTCTTTCCATCAGTCTCGCTTCATTTTCCCCATTCTGCCTGGTGACTTGACTGCTATTGTGCTCAATTAAAATTCCACCATTTGTTTTCTCTGAAAATTAGGTTACTTCTGCAAATTTACACTAATTTACTAAACTTACGCAAACCTCAGGCTCTGGCCGCTCAAAAGGCCCTGCTGTTTGTTTAACATGCAACTTGAACTCTGTGACTTTAACGTCAACCCTTCCTCCACCCATCGCCTTCTCCGTCCCTCTCTATTCTTAGACCCTCAAACACTGATCAACGGTTCACGTGGTTCAAGCCAGGGACACCTTTCCCTGTTTGAGATTAAAATTGTAAACTGGGGTGGGGGTGGGACCAGGGATGTGACCATCAAGATGTGGTTTCGATTAGTCATCCACAGCACTTCCTGGGGGAAGTTTGCTTCTCAGCTCACACCCCTCAAAAATGGCTCCTTGATATCCTCAGTGCCAACAATGACTCTCTATGCTTTGGTCAGTCACGTCAGCGTGTCTTTTCCTGTGTGGACAGAGCCCTTTAAACTGAGCAACCAGGGAGCATGGTTCCCAGGAGGTTGAGGAGTGAGAGTTGTGTATAAATTGGAAAGGGTGCTGTCAACAGAGACGAGCCTTTTGCCCTGACACATGACCTGACTACTTCCGGGTCATGTCTGGATAGCCTTACTGAAGGTTATTCAGAGTGCCAGCGGTGTTTCACATGACCTCCAACACATCACATTCCTCAGCACTAATATCACGAAGCCCTTTTCCTTCCTCTCTCTTTCTCCCTCACACACTTTCAGACACCGCTTGCTTCTGTCATGTCCGATCATGTCAGTCTAACCACATAGACTCAGAGCGTCAATCATGGCTGTTTGATGTGTGAACATTAAACCGGGACAGGGTTAGTGTCAACAGCTGAGTCATGGAGGTTAATGGAGATGATGGCGAGTGCAGGGGTCTTAAACGCAGTGCGCTCTTTCTTCGGCCACGCGTGACTGAAGATCATCATCATTAGAGCTGAGGGTATGCAGCGATGAGCTCATCACGAGGGGATGATGGTACTCATTTGTCATGTCTATGAGGGGAAATAACTCATTTTCTCTCAGAAAAGTGTGAAATGCATCAGGCTGTGCACATATTCTGTTTATAGTGAACATTATTTTCTTTGACAGACAAAAAGTTGAGTCATTTGTACATTTCATTTCTTCATAGTTCAGATTGCATGTGAGCTGAGTTTCTCATCAAGAGAAAAAGGAGATGGCGGATGGCGTGAGACCTAGACAAGAAAGCTGCAGAGCAGAAGACCACTGTTTAAGACCAGTTTCAAGCCGCATTTGTGGCAACAAACCTGGGTATTTTCAGCCAGAACATGATGTTTTCCCAACCCTAACCAAGTGGTTTTCGTGCCTGAACCTAACCACATTAACCCCAGTGTTGTCATAACATGAAATTGAAAATTAAAAACCTAAAGAAATGTAAAGTTTCAACATATCAACTACGTATTAAATGTATAAATTTACCATATCCCTGGTTTGCAAAAACATACAATACCAACATTTATTCTGGCGATTGGGTTGGTTATAGAATATGTAATTTTGTATTACATACATTACATTTAATCTATCATGATATACAGTACAGTAGTACCTTATCTGGAAATGAAATTGATCAACTGTTTATAGTCAAAATAAACATATGTTAATGTCTGCTTTGGTTCATTCAATGACTTAAGTGAAAAGCACAATACTACACTGATGCCAAAATCCTGTAAATCCATTACTGTCATAAAGTTGTCTTGCTCACTGTTTCGTAACATTGCCTAATACATCTAGAAATATTAGGCTAAATAATAAAAATGTTAAATAATTTCTTAAGAGCTGAAAAGATGAAGTGATTAATTGATAAGTCAATCAAGACAAGATTAATTGGCAACATTTTCTCTCTTTTTTAAATCACTGTAAACTGATTATCCTAGGTCTTTGGATTGTTGTTCAGATAAGTCACATAGGGCTCCTGGAATCTATAATGCACAATTTTCACTATTTTGTTATATTCCGTAGACAAAATGATAAATCAATTAATCAAGAAAACAATCTGCGAAAACGAAAATAATTGTCATTTGCAGGCCTACTAAGGACCAAGTTACCAAGAAAATGCATAAATCAGGGTAGGTAAAATAAATAAAATGGATAAAAAGAAATAACACTTAAACAAATTAGGTTTACAGTACAAATTTAAATTAAAGAAATGTAATAAAGACTATACAACAACTAAAATAAAGATTAAAAAAAATAGCTTGGTCTGTGAAAATATCTGCTTACATCTACTGAGAAATACTCAATAAGTCATAGTATATTGTCAATATTGCCTGACCATTACTACATATAGAATAGTCATAGTGACATATGTGATAAAAGCCATTTGAAGATTAACACACAACCCTCTGTTTGCGAAACCTTTTGCAACATTTCTATTTTTCGTATTGCTTTGAATATATTCTTTGTTTTATTTTGTTACACTATATGTACTAAATAATTCACACAGTATATGACTATTTCAACATATGACTGTGCACAGCAAAGTGCCAGCGTACTTATAGTTTCATTCATTTTGTATGTTACTCTGCTTCCAGACTCACACAGAGCCTTTAAACCTCTGACTGAACCCCGACTCAGTGCTTAACTTTCAGCGGATACAGGGAGTTGTGTCTGGGTCCATTAGAGCAGGCTGGGGGTATTCTGAGGGTGCACCGAGGTCACATGATGGGTTCCCACAGCTCAGAAACGCTGCTTCCCTAAAGCTACAACAGGAAGCACAGTTTAGGGACAGACTAATGGACAATCATTATGCTTTCTGGCTCCGTTCACTCTCATTTGTTCTACTAGTGTGAGAACATAGAGCCTCAAGCCCCCCGGCACAGAAAGGCAGTGGTATCTGCACTTTGTTCATTATGCTGCACAAGTGATAGCCCATTTTCCCATTTCTTGGCTTTTATTCATTTTAATTCATCCTCTAGTTGAGCCATTTCCCCGGCCGCCCTGCTCTGCTCAGTCTCCAGGTCTCTACTCTATCTCTTAAATCCCCTCTGATTGGTGGAACTGAATGAAACACCGAAGAAATAAAAAAAAAAAACCTTCATCTACAAAGTTTCTTCTGAACCAAACCGTCACTAAATGTCACCGTCTTTGAAGCAAAAATCCTCATCCATTCCCCCAGTCTTCCCTGTGTTTAAAATGTGGAGAAGTGGCATTGATGGAGGCGGCTAATCAAAGCGCAAGACAACTTTTACTTTCTCTGTTCTCTTCCAAAGTTAGATAAACCAATATTGTTTGTTCAAGTGGCTGACAGCATTCTGTCCTCCTGTCTCAGCACCTGTCCAGTTTGACTCAAATGGACCAGAATGGATGGAAGAAAGGATGGGGTGCAGGCAATATGGCTGCAATTGTTAAAGTATGCTTGAGAGACAGCCAAAAGAGACAGACCCACCAAACTGGGCCAAAAGAGAGCTCGCTGAATGGTGTGTGCATGATGTGTGTGTATTTAGGGGGCAGCAAGGATGGGAGATGTCAACATTTTTTCTTCAGAGTGCCCATCTCCATTTGCATAATTTCCATTCCTCACAAGCAACAAAGAAAGGAAGGAGATGCTCGTACAAAAACCCAAATTGACAAGGGAACAATGGTGGCATGAAGGGTCATTTTGAGGGGGCTAAAATTCTCCAAATCATGGTTTAATATTTTGTCAGGCTAGTTTAGGAAAAAGCTATTTTGCCAAAGCTCAGTCAGACTCCTGCTTTGTCTGATTTGACGAGCAAAATACATTAAAACCTGAATAGTTCTCACATAATCAAAAAAGAAATAAAAGGAAAACAATGCCCTTCATTTCACTTGTCAGTATCCGTTGACTTTGCGGCAAACCAAAATTGCTTAGCAACAGATAAAGGCACAGCGGACGGTGGACATATCAATGATTAATGCTCATCCTTCCAAAGTTGAATTTGAGATTCACAACTCCACCACAACCCCCCATGTCACAATAAAGAGTGGACAGACGACTAGCGATCCAAGGAACTACAGCTCGGATGGACAGCTGCATCAAAATCACATACGGTATTAGAGCTGAAACAGGTTCTTAAGAAACTTGAGTAACTTGATAACTGAAAATCATCAGTGCAAATTATCTGCATCAAAGCTTTGTTTAATCCATATAACAATATACAGCACGCTGTGTTTTGCACAGATGACTGTGGCACAATGCCCTTATGCTGCGGATGCGATTTGAAGAACACACCTCTAAATCATACATCAATGCTCAAAATAGAGGATGTGATTGATAGCAAGGATTGCAAAATGACTGAAGAGAAGAGAAAATGACAAAAAGTGTCAAAATTCTGGGATCATTTGAAACTGAAAGAAAACAAAAACTCTACAGTTTAGGGCTGGCTGATATGGCTAAAAATGTTCTCACGATAAAATAATTTCAACTCAGTCAATATCGACAATTATCTAAAAAAGTCAAAATAGTTTATTTCAAGTTTAAAGGCTGATTTTTGCTCCTGAGTGAGAGTTGAAGATATTAGACATTTAATTAGGGTTTGAACTATTATTTATTGTCAGAACATGACAGACCAAGAAGTCTTGCATGTCAAACTCTTTGTGCAGATAGTTAAAAACATCTTGTAAATGTTTTAGCTGACAGTGTCAACAGAATAAATAGAAAAGAAAATCTCAACTCCACCAACAGTATGTAACTTATGCCATTTCTCTTTCAAAGCAATAACAGAGGGACTTTAATTATGTCGTGAAGTAACCTGGGGTCATTAATTGACGCTGAAAATCTATCTGAATAACTGGGGCTAATTATGAACGAGTAAATGTGTTTATTTACGTTACCAAAAGTCATGTCATGACATATCATTCTAATGAAACAGCTGATCAGTTAGTCACATTACCTTGCTAACTTACGTTTAGCATAGGATGAGTTGACTACCCATACAGCTGCAGTAGCTAACATCAAGTGGTGAATTAAACCACGGTTGGTGCTGTGCTGTTATTCATGGTCAAAAACAACAATACTTAAAGTAAATTTATAGCGTATTGAATGTTGTATTGGTATAATAAGTTACCGTACGCATTAATAGCCAGTCTCGTCGTCTTCTTCTACTACCACTACTGCTGCTGCTTCTTCTGGTTAATGGAGGGTGTAAATTGGCATTTAAGATGCATTACCACCCCCCTCTACAAGTGTATGGGTGGTTTAGTGAAAAGGAGTATTTATCGAAGATTTATTATATCTCTGTCAAGGAAATTAAATTGAGATAATGATCGTTATTGTTTTATTGCCCAGCCCTAGCATAGTGCATCCATTGTAAAACCAAACTAGCTTGCCACAATAGTATGATGTCAATACTTCAGCATCTCAACAGAAAGCATCCAGCCCACGGAGCGGACCCAACAGAAGGTAACATTATTGTTAGCATTAACATTAGCCACCCTCTGGGCTGCCAGCGCCAAGAGCTCGCTCCTCATCAGCTGGCAAAAGTCTGCCGCATAAGTAGGGAGCTCCATGCAGCATAGAGGGTAGCCAAACACTGTTCATCTGCACAAACCATAGACGGTAAAAATAATGGATGTAGCTACCCACACCGTTGGTTTGTAGACTCCCATTTGAAGCCTTGAGGTTGGCATTTTGGCAGTTGTGGTCTCATTTTTTGGAGTCAGATATGACCATATTTAGGCAAGAGGGTGGAACTGTGATAAAGCAAGGGAAAGATCTGACTGAGAAGCCGACGACACTATCAGCAGACAGCTTTTCATTCAAAGCTGCCCCACCCTTATGCGCAGTTTTAAGCCTTAACGGCACATAAAAGGGTAAAAATTTATTCCCCTCATAGTTGAGTGGGGAAACTAGGTGTATAGACCAAAAACATTTTTTTGTACCAGCCTGTAAACATTTTTAGTTCTGCTGTAACGCTGGGCATGTTAACACTGGGCTCTAGGGACACTGGCTCACGTCTGGAGCTAGCCTCAAGTGGCCATTCAAAGAACTGCAGTTTTTGGCACCTCATTGTTGGCATCATTCTTCAGCCCCAGCGGCTGCCACTTGGCAAAAACAGCCCACACTGCAGTGACATAAAGCTATCTGCAAAGTCTCCCTTTCAGGAACTTAAATTAATATGGTGGCTGGTTAAGCTTTCATAAAGTGACTGCAGCAGTTTATTTTCTATGTTTATTTTCTTGAGCAAAACAGAGCTAACCAAGAGACATAACCACAGAAAATACAATGCTGGGGTCAATTTGTAAATGCCTGAGCTTCATTCATGTTATCATTATGATAGTCACACACACTCCTACAGTACTTCCCTCACAGCGATGCATAAAGTACAGCAAAAATCAAACTATCCAATTGTGTAAGTAGCAACTGGAGCATAATTATGGTACACAATTTAAGCAGTAAATAGGAAACCAATTCATTGTTCATTTGGAGACCGGTCTTATTTTCTCTTTTGTTTATTTACTATTGCTCTATAATAAAGCAAAATTATTTCTTATCCAATTTCTCAGTTAATCAATGGAATAATCTGTAGAACACTCAATTACTAAAATAATCAATAGCTGCACCCCTATACAATATGCTCACCGAAGGTTTGACCTAAATGGAAAAGTTTACAAAGTAGGTCAATATATGAAGAAGAGTAACAAAAAACAGAAATGCAGATAGTTGTGGCTGCTGTACTAAAAGTTTAGTGAACGCTCTGATGGTAAAGAGACACACACAGCTGGCAGAGGGGCAGGTGTAGGGAGTGAGAGGGCTGATGTGAGGGCGAATGAGCGGGCGAGCAGGCAAAGATGGATGATGGATGGTGTTGATACAGGAGGCAGCAGCCCTGCTTTATCTAGGCAGCACAAGCCAGACCTGCCGGGGTGATGGGTGGGCTGTCAGCCCTTTGTTTATGGACCACCGCCCATCTCCCATCTCCTATATGCCCCAAAAGCCTAGATCACTCAAAAATAGCTACTACCTCACCGCTCTTTGTCTCTCCATCTCCGACTCTCTTCCTTTTTCATTTTCTTCGCTAACAAATGGTATTTTGTCTCCCCGAAGTTTGTTTCAGATGTACAGTAACAGAGGAAGAACTCTATTAAAGTGTCTGTTAAATATTTCTCCATTGGTTGGCAAATGTGGAAAAATAAATATTACATTAATTGTAATAATTTTGACTGTTGATAATGAAATGTGTCTTTGAGACATTTAAGTCCACGGAGGAGGAAAGAGAAGAAAGAGAGGAGGGGAAGAAGTGAACCTAATCCAACCATATCCCCACGAGTTGCACGCTTCCAATTAACGACTGGTTGGTTTATCAGTCTCCAACGGGTGATTGCTGTTTTTAATCATTTTCTTTCTCTACACGGTTTCTTCCACTCTATCAGTTCTTCCCACTCTTATCATCTAACCCCTCCTCGCGCTGTCTCGCTTCCCACCCCTTCTCTGTTCAGTGCTGCCTCCGTTTCATCCTGTTTCTCATGGTGCCGCACTCTCACGCTGTGTCCAGCATTACAGCTCAGTCTGTGTGTTGAATAAAAACTTTAATATGTGAGTTTAAAATCTGCCTATAAGGTGATTCTTAGACCACCTTCCACAACAAATTATCCAGCTCCAAATACCATCAGAATTCAAACTCCAAACCAATTGTGTGATCAGGAAACAATAGCACTAGCCTAAAATAACAGACACTAAAGTCTGCGCAAATAATGTTGCAGACATCCATGCATTGACCCCCAGTACTGGAAGTTAGATAAAGTTTGAGTCTTTAGCTCAGGACAACAGAGGGTATGTTCAGGCCTTTTCTCCTGACTCATCCCGAAACATAGCAGTAGTCCTCTGACAAAAATCAACAACCACCTCTTCTTTCACCTGGCTTTGTTAGTGTGATTGATTTGGAGACCTGAAATGTGCCTGTCACATTGATCGATCTGTCCACTTGATGGGGAGGGGGGGGGGGGTTCTCTCCCCGCCTGTTGGCATGGTAATAAATGGGGGGTGACGGGCCGTTGACGGAGCAGCAGTTATGGCTTCTTTAATTTACCCGACGCCTCACACTGACAGAGACTCATAACAAGGTGACACGACGCTGTAATGGTGACGCTCAGTCACCTCTTTGTCGGGCACAGAGAGGGAGTGGAGGCGGAAGTGTATGATGTGTGTGGATTTTTGGGTTTGTGTGGTGCAGACCTTGTGTGTGTGTGTGTGTGTGTGTGTGTGTGTGTGTAGAGGTTCACTGATTTGAGGTTGCCTCTCCTCCCTCTGGTCAAGGTGTTATTGAGAGTGGGGCTGTTATCTCTGTCCATGAGGCTGCCTCACTAACGGGAGTACACCATCCCTACCAATCCCAGCGAGCCGAGCAGCGTGTCCGGGTGGGTCGTTGCTAGCCACATCCTCCTGGGTGGGCTATAACTCATCTCCAGACGGCGATAGGACCTTATCTCAGTCCCCCTCCGCAGGCCTGCCCCTCGCCTGCTCTGTCTTAGGGAAAAGATTTTTCTGGTGCCCCAGTGTGTGAGTTATAGTTGGGGTTAAGGTGACTGAATAGGCCTGTCTGTTTGGGTTGTCTTAGTGAATTTATGTCTGTGTGGGCAGAGGAATGTGAAGGTGTATGTGTGTGCGTTTATACAGTACATCTGTGTAACTGCAATTTATTCACCATGCAAACAAGTTGTGCATCTGTTCATCTTAATGTATCCTATCCCATAAGGTGAAACACTATTGTCATAAGTTACTTAATCATGTGAAGGGCATCGTTACAGTTGCATCTGAGGGTTGCCCCCCCCCCCGCCCCCTTCCACACGCACATACACACTCCCCTCCACCCACCTACCCCATCCACGCCGCCTCTCTCTGTCATCTCAGCCTATCAATCAAAAATGTATTAAGTCCGGAGTCGGGGCCGATCAAAGGCAGAATTCCTGGGAGGAGAGCAGATAAGGCCTATCTCATTAATAAGTGCTTTACCATCGTAGGGGCCCGCGCGCCTCGCCACACCCTGCCTGCCTCCCTTTGATATCTAATTATCCATCCGTTTCATTCTGTCAGAGAGGGAGGAGAGGGACGACTCACAGTGTCATCACAACCAAATACTGTTGCGCGTGTGTGTCTGTGTATATCAGGATCTGGGCAAGGGGCTGCACGAAAACATCACGACATGCAGCAAATCCAAACGTGCAGAGAGTGGCACATGTAAACAAATGCAAATAAGATGTTCCTGCGAAGGCAACTGGGCCCACGTTTGTATGGCACCCCTCCTGAAAAGCTGTCATGCATCTAGTGTGAGCATGAGATGGAGAGAGGGATCTTTTTTTAGCGAGTGTAACACTAACAGCCAACTGCTGCTGAGACTCGGAGGCAGCTTACAAATCTACCTTTTAACAATCTGTAGGAGCAATGAGCTCTAAGAGTGTTCCAAAGCGCTGAAGACGGATAAGATAGTAGTGGGTGAGGAAAGAAACAAGATATTAAAACATCAAGGTAAGATATTGAGGAACGGGGACAATGGAAGGAGCGCAAGGGTTAAGAGGATTTTTAAGAAACGCTGGGTAAAGACTGATGGATAAAAGAAGAAGAAGAAATGAAGAAGGAAGGGAGAGGCAGACAGGAGAAATGAGAGAATGGGAAATGGGAGGGAGAGAAAGAGCAGGGCATTCTTTTCCCTTCTCTCCTTGGTTTTCTGTAAGAGTAGCTCAGGAAGATAAGGCTAAAAGGTCCGTCAGTCTGTTGTGGAACAATCCGTTCTGTGTCTCTCCCCTTTTTCTCTCTCTCCCTCTCTCAAGATACTGCCTTTCTCTCTGTCTAATGGCACAACTCAGATTTCTAGCGATGCCTCTTGTGATATGGCTCATCTCTGGTGGCATGGTTTACTGACATCACTTGTCCAATACAATATACTCTCATCCCATAAAGAGCAAACCAGCCCCAAGTCTAATGCAGCTGTTAAATTCTGCAAACACTTTGGGCCATTTCTCTTTAAAGAACAAACTTTCAATATAGCCAATATTCAAACCAGTGTCATTTATTGATACAAAGAACGACTATTCAAAGCCACAATAAAAGGGCTGAAATTATGTCTTCATTTAACTGAGCTGTTCAATCCCTTGTCCCTAATCGCTCAAAGCAGAGCTCGGAGACAAACACAAACCAAGGAGGATTTAGAAGAACAAAACCGACACAAAACACAGGCCCACGTGCCTAACAAAGACTCCAAAGTCTGCCTGCCCATCCCATGTCCTCTTTTAAAAAGAGACCTTCATCTCTTGGCGCTCCTGTTATGAAGAGACTTTCTTCAAGAGGAGAGAGGAGGTGTGTCAAAGACATGGGTCACAGTGTTTACAAAGACGACTTTTAATCCAATCACAGCATCCCCCTGCTTTTATTTCCTGTTTCATGGGATTAAAATTAAATGAAACATAATAAAAAACAAAATTAATTTATGGCTGAATAACATATTTTTCTGTTTTAAATGGATGGGTTTAAAGACTGAAAAGGAATCTACAAAGGCAATAACTAAAGTCAAAGAAGCAAATTAGTTTCTTTTCTCAGACTTTAAATTTTTATTTTGTATTTATATATTTCTAAGGGAAATAATTTTGATGTAAATCCAGCAAACAATGCCCAGCGTTACTGAATAATACTCAGAAAGACTTCATTAAATCTCAGTTCTGAAGTTAACACACCAGTTAATCAGGCAGTAATCAGCTGTGAATGCATCCCTCTCTCTGACCTGTTGTGAAGCTGCCTCAGGGTTTAAATAACTGTCTGGTGCCAGGCTGCCTCACCCCAAGGCCTTGTGGGAGATGAAGAAGAGGTCAGCAGAAGTGGTGTGTTTGTGTGTGTGTGTGTGTGTGTGTGTGTGTGTGTGTGTGTGTGAGTGTGTGAGTGTGTGTGTGTGTGTGTGTGTGTGTACATGCGAAGCTGTACGCCCTTGGCTGATGCTGTTCATCGAAGCCTGGACAGACGAATACATGGAAAGGCAGAGAAATGGGAAAAGTGTGTCAATGGAAAGACACGGAAATAGGAGGAAAGAGAGATGAGTGTATTGCAATCATGGGACCCGGAGAGAGCTACACAACTGAGCACAAACAGTGGCAGAAAATCATGTGATAAATGTGCCAAATTGACAATATTCCAGCCAAAGGCAGATTCATAATAACAGAGCTTATTTTAATCACATCTGAACTCCATTCACGCTGGTTCTTCCTCAAATTTTAAGAAAAGCAAATTTAGATGTCTTATTTTTACTGCAACTTCAAAAGTAGTTATGATGATGATTACATAACAACATACACATGCAAACAGGACCACAGCTGCCTTCAGCCAGTCTCTTTGCTTCGCTAATACCTTTCCCCTGAAGCACTACTGGGTGTGAGGGAACACATCAGACCCACATGCAGATGAAAGAGAGGTCAAGCTATTGGGGTAAACCTCTTCTAGGACTGACCAGGACGAGAGGCGCTGCCTGCCTGGGTGGCACTGCCTACACCCCCCAAATGAACAAGTCTGGTTGTGATTTGGTTCTGCGGATACTAAGACGCAACAGAGTCTTCCTTCGTTTTCTTTTTTGTTCCCAGGATGCCTTGGCTAACGTGGGTTAGCAAGGGGTGACAGAGAGGTCAGGGGGGCTCCAGTCGACTGTGCCCTGAGGGGGAATCCTGGGGAGGGATAGTGGAGTGGTAGTTGAGAGTGGGGAGGGCTATCCCTCAGGAGCCTGGCCCCTCCCAAATCAAAACAAACAAACAGAGTGGTCCTCTGATCTAATCTGCCTGGACTAAAGCCCTCCAAACAGACCGCCTGGAGCAGCTACTACACAGCAGCTTGTCCTGTCCCTTACAGCGATTTAGAAGTACTGTAACTACAATAACTTCATTCTACAGGATCTTTGCATCAAGACTTCACAAGTAAATATACAAGGAAACTCATTTACATTATATATTGGACATACTGGTGGTTGGTCGCAATATTCTCTGCTTTGAACTGGAGATAAGCGTTCACCTCTAAAGACTGAAAACATGGGGGCAGGTTCACCTTATTTAGAGATGTTACAACTATTACTGTAAGCACTGTACTGAATAATAATAAGTTTATATTTACCGACTGCAGGGGAACAGTGTTTCATAGGCTGCTGCCTGGGAAAGCTAATATGTTTGGCTCTTTGAATACTCACCCTAAACATTCCTTCTCTTTTTGTGTTTTGAAGCTTTGCTATGGTTTACACAGCAGACTAAACTTCTCAGTGGCTAGCTGTTACCCCAACACAATGCTAAACAAATTCTTCTTCCTCAGCAGTGCACCCACCAATTGCAGCGCAGCGTTCTGTCAGCTGACCAGCAAGAGAAGATGATGGTGAGATTAGCCCAATCAGGGGTCAGGCTGAGGTTATCACAACCACTCCAAAACTAAAACAGATGGAGAACAGAGTGCAGCACGACTCAACATCTACTGTCGGACTCATATCTTCAGGCCGTGTATTCTCCGGCTCCATTGGAGTGGAAGAATGTCAGACTAAGTTTTGTTTTTTAATTCTGGGTCAAGCTGCTTAAGCAAAATAGTGTGGATCAGCAAGACTGAGGCGCATGATACGACATGTGTAAATGTTACACAGTGTTTAATGCTCTCTGTCCCTCAGAGGGACAAAGACAACACAAACAACAAAATATGCTAAACAAAGCCCATGCACAAAAAAAAAACTGTTAAATGTATAATCACAACCCTACCCTACCCTACCTAACCCTAACACACACCTAAAACAATTTCCTTTTGTGGAGGAGGGACTGCAGCCAACTTCTTGGGTCGACAGGGTCCTTAATATATTAAATACTGTACACACAAACAGATCCCCACCAAGATAGGGTTGGGCGATATGATGGTATATTCTGTACGACGTTAGAAATGTGTCCACCAATAGAGACTTGGCAATACAGTTTCTACCAGAGGAGATTTTCAGGGCAAGATATGTAGCAAATCAGAGCTAGATTCTCATGTGATCTTGTGATTCTAGTGTGATTTCATAAATCCAGCTGCCTCACAAAAAACAAACAAACAAACAAAAAAACATGATTTGGGACATGGAGGAGAAAAGTGAAGTTGTAACACTTGAAATTATAGTTTCCAGGATCCTCAAGGCTTCCATCTTGGAAGAATTTCAGCTGTACTATTTTTGAGTCTTTCGTTTCTTAGCTTGAGGCAGTCGTTTTGTTTGTGTGGTGGTTTCACATAAAAGAAGAAAAAAATAAAATGTGATGCAGTAGTACCATCCCTTAATTAAATTTACAGAACAATTACTGTATCGTGATATTTACCACTGCCATAATATAAAATGACATACACTGTGATAAAAGATTTTGGCCATATTGCCAACCCCTATGCCAAGACAAGGGGGTAAAAAAGAAAAGCTTATTCTATGTATTTGTTGTGGTTGTGTAGGTTTAAGATAATGAAAGATATTCAGCTTTTTTATGAGTCAGTAGAATGCAGACTTTTCTCCTGCCTTCCAGTGACAACGCAGACCTGTCGTAAAGTGGCCTCTTGGGAGTGCAAATATAAACGTGTCTAGTTTGTTCCAAACATCATCCTCGTCGTCTGTCAGTCTACTCTTGCTTTCCCCCACTTTGTCTATTTTTGTATAATTGTTTGCTTGTTTTCCTCATTATCTCACCATCAGGAATTCAACTCCCTGCAGTGATAAACATAAGGCCCCTCTCAGTCTTTTCCTCCTTCTTTCTCTCTCCAACTCCTTGCACCTAGATGAGATGTAATTGTGATTAACAGCGCCATGACAAGAGGACACAAGACTTCTGTCATGATGGAAAAACAAACAAACAAAACCGATGAGATAAAATGATGGAAATATGTACAACATCTTATCACAGATGCTAATTGTTTCCGTGTGGGAGGGGAGGGGGGGTCGTGGAGAGGAGCTGTGCACGTGAGGTGGGGGGGGGGAGGAACTTGAGAATATCCTCCCTGTGCATTTGGCCTGCGTCTGACTTCAGAGCTAAGCTCTCTCTCAAGAGAAGGTCAACACCAGGTTCAACTTTTCACCTCGGCAGCCTGAGAGAACACACTAAATACCAAGGATTACACCACGGTGCTCTGCAATATCGCCTGGCGTCCACCACACTTCAGAACAGACCTGCACAGCACATTTCAAAACCACAAAATCCAATAATGCATTTTCAGTGTAAAGTAAATGTTCAACCAAATGTCTGTTGCAATGGGGTTAGAGTCCATATTTAACATAAAATGTGAGTGCATGTGCTGGAAAGCCATAGTATAAATCTGCCTAAATATTATTGCTATTAACTGCAGCAGAGATGCTATAGCTGTATATTACACTTAAATCATGGAGGTTACATGTTTTATGTCAGATTGCTTGCAAACTACATTTTGATTAAATTTTGGTGACATCCTAAACTCACAGTCAGCAGAACATCAAAGGCAACAGCAAGCTCCACGTCTACCTCCGATACTGAAGAGACGAGTGGGCAGACTACAATGGAGGGGAGCTGATGACCCTGAATTTAACCTTTGGGCACCATGTCTCTGGTACAATGTATATGTGAGTGTGTGTGCATGCTTTTACATCTTTGTGTGTGTGTGTGTGTATGTGTGTGTGTGTGTGTGTGGGGGGGGGTATGGCGATGTCAGCGTCGGTCAGGTGTAACCGAACCGACGGACAGACAGACAGGCAGGCAGCCGGCTGGCGTCAGCAGCCACACGCCTGTCACGACACACCACACGCCGAGAAGCCACATACCGCAGCACCCACACTGCATACACACAATGAGCGCTCAGTCCCCCGCATCACGCACCAGCGGCAGCAGCAATGTGAAATATTCACACAGGGACAAAAGGTAGAGAGACGGGCGGGGGAGGAGGGGGGGGGGCTGGGAGGTGAGGATGGAGGAAAGGGTTCAAGAAAGTGGGGTTGAAATGGAAGAAGTGACACGAAATATTGTGACAAACTTGAGCGTTCAAACAAATGTGTCACTGCACAACAGCACGTACAATAAGAGAAAAGTTCATTTGGGACACTGGTCTCAAAAAGCAACATTAAAAGACACCTCAGGTGAATAAGGACATTTTCAACTAATAAATATTTCCATGAAATGTCCCCAGTCAATTATTTACTTCAATACAATTATTTTTTGTATTACAAGTTTTCGAAAATGTTATGTTTATATATGCGAAATAGGCATCGAATTTGCATAAAACTCCAGAACAATAATCTAAAATAAAATAAACGCCCGAAGTGTTTTGGATATTTCTTTCCTGTTGTCCGAAAGAAGACATGTTATGAGAAATAGCCCAAATCTCAAACTTAGCCAGTGCATGACAAATGTTTTCACCTGGGGTGTTTCGCCTTAATTTTTAGATTTACTTAGACAAAAAAGCTCTCCAGATATTCTACAGTGGGTAAGATGTCCTTAGTAATAAACAACTTTCATTGTAGGCTTATTTTACAACTAATTTTACTTTCATCTAATCTACTGCAGTAATCATCAATAATCATAATTAGGGTTGAAACAATTAATCTGTTGTGCAAATTCAACAGTTAATCTATCATCAACCATTTTAATTATGAAGTAATTGTATAAGTCGTAAATAAAGAAAAAAAAAATCTAGATTCTCAGATTTGCTGTTCCTCTCTCTTTTGCATGATTGTTAATTGAAGGTCTTTTTGGTTGGTTGTTAGACAAAATAATCAGTTTCACAATGCCATTTTCGGCTCTGGAAACTTGTAGCGCCCGTTTTTCACATTTTTCTGACATGTTATACACTAAATAATAAATAGATTATCAAAAAATATCAAGAGATTAATAAATACTGAAAACAATCCTTAGTTGCAGCATGAATCACAACTTTAATTTAGTCACTTCCTCAAAATATTGCAGTGGTTTCTATGTGGAACTTTCTAGGTTTATAATTTCTTTTTAAAATTTAACTTTGACACATGCAATACAAAAAACACAATGTCCCTTACCTTTATAAAAACTGAAAACTGCAAAGATCCTTAGAAAAAAACACTATCTCACAGTAGTTAAACCTGACTCTGGGACCTGAGCTGAGACCCTCCAGATGTTTTACAGCTCTCTCCCGCCCTCTAGTGGAGCAGCAGGAAACCTGCATTAACTCCCTGCCTTTGCTGCACGACCTCCTTATTAAAACTCTTAGTCTGACTGATGTTTCTAACCTTGTGGGGATCTGGGGGATGAACAGCAAAGATATTAATGTCAACCATGTGTGAAGAAGTCGCTGGAGCATTTTCTGCAACCAGGGCCGAACGGAGTACAGTGGGGCCCTCTCAAGCTATTGCCGACACCCTGAGCCCCGCACATCTGGTGTTAATCAGCAAAGCTTACACAAACACACACATACAAAGAGACAGACACACACAAGCAAACACTTCTGCAAAGATCCCCTTAAGAAAATCCCTCTCAACTCCTGAACTTCCGACATGACTGGGGTCAACTCACTTGCCCTGAATCTATTAGTACACACACCAGAGCCATGTAATAAGAGCTGGTAAGTTGTTACAGTACAGTGTTCTCTCTCACTCTATCTCTCTCTCACACACAGACACACACAGACACACACACACACACACACACACACACCCTTTAGACTATGGGGAAAGTACAGCACATAACTAACCATGCATGCAAAAACCCACAAACATTCAAATGAGGGATAGAAAAGAGAAAGGCACAGAGAAAATATCTGTTAAAGACACATCACACTAGTCAATCCACCACAATCAGAGTGAACATAGCGGGGACTGAATGTCCTGATAGCTCAGGAGGTAAAACTCAAGAGGCAGGCAGTAGGGGTTAAATTTTGATCCATGCTAAAATATATCCACTAAATGACAAAGCTCTGCACAATGACTAAAACAAACACACATCATCATATACTAATGCCATTCATGGATTTCAACAGAAATAGCAAAATTAACACAAAAAAAGACACTCTGATGGTTGTAAATACTGAAAACTTTTTTTTTTTACCTGGCAAGTTACCGTTTTGCATTATGTTGTTTCCACCGAAAGACACCAGTGAAAAAAATGTCTGATAAGACCTCTGTTCAGGTCAAAGTTGCGTGGAACTAATCAGAGAATTACATGATGTCACATATAATACTTTTAAGAATGACAAAGGTGTAATTTCCCCCAACAAAGCTAACAAGGACAACATTTCAGCAGTATTTTTTTCACAGAAGACATTTAAATAACATTATGAGGGCTTAACTTTATCTTCTTCAGTTTCAGGCTCCTGGTATTGTGCATGCAGGCTTGCTGTCACACTGTCATGGCTTACTGGGACATTTGAATAAGACAGAGCCATGGGTAATGTTATTAATAACAACTGTGATTTTCATACTTTAAGTTCAATATTTGCAAATGTAAGTTATTTCCAACCACAGTCTGTATTAGCCCATAGAGTCCAGAGGGGACAGCCAATAAAGCAGTCAAGTGAATTTACCTGTGTGGGTGTATAGTAAAAACACATTAGCAGAATTGTTACTTGTTGTTGAAAATTAGATGACCACAAAGATTAACTCATGACTGCTTTTTAATATCACTGGAGTGACACCTTTCTATCCTAATGTCTTTGCGGGAAACAAACTTTTTTTTGAAGCACAGCACCCAGATGAAATTAATTACTACTTGCATGTGGCTGTACCAGTAGTGCATTGGAGTACATAACAATCAAGTTTGGCTTTGTTTTTGATTACCTGTCAGTGCTATTTTCACCTTCAGTAAATTGTAAAACACAGGTAAAATTAGAGTGACATTAATGAACAATGTGCAAACTGCATCACTGAGGTTTCATAAGCGCTAACACTATTTTTTTTTAATTGTTGCTGAGATTGCTGTAATCGTACACTGATATATTCTCAAAATCATGTGTTATGCTTCTTCCCATTGACATATCATATACCATATAACATTGATTAGCCTATATTTCCACCATTTTAGTTCATTTCTAGTTGATCCTGTGCTTATCTTACTTCTGTTGTTATTCTATTAGAAGCTGGATTTGCTTTTTGCCTCTTAACCTGCATATTTGCATAATATTTCGTTTGCATATTTTGCCCAATATTTAATACTATATAAACACTATTTAATACTATTTCAAAGTGGGCCCAGTGAGTGAACCTGTGCTGGGAACCCACTGGTTGTTTGTGAACGTTAATTGCTATTACTGTATTTAGTGTTACTGTAATTGAAGCTTTCTCTGGCACAACATTTCCCTCGAGATGAATAAAGTTTTACTGAATTGAACTGAACTGAATATACAATCATATTACGTGTACAATATTCTTTATATAGTGGGAAAATGACATACCTCCGTCCACTCGTTTATGCGACACCTGCTTGTGGTCGGTTCAGACCGGAAACGATCTCCTGTCACATGAAGATGCGTCTATCCGGCTACAGAAATGCAGGTGTAGGCAACTGTGGGGTCATTTTAATATTATCCTCATAACAGTAAGCCAAACACACTTACATATTATGGTTAGCTTCTGTTAAAATTCGGCTCTGTGATGAGTTCAAAACCAAACCAAAAACATTTAGCTAGCGTTAGCTTGCGCGAATTAACGGTAATGTTAGCTAACGTTAGTTTGCGTCACTGCCGTTAAGCCTCTTTGCGCTGTTTACAGCAGGTTTATCTGCGGTACATTTGCCAAACTCTTCGGTTACTATGCGTGTCGTCTTTCCGTATGTAAACTGAAACATACGTTGTAAAACACTTCCAATAGAGCAGAAATTTCTCCTTTGAGTCGCTCGTCAAATGTTTTCAGGCGCGGTGTCTTCTTTACTGCCGGTTGGCGGCGCAACAAGCCGTAATGAGCTCACTGCTGCCCCATGTGGCCGTGTGGACAAGGTAGCGTCTACACCTGACTTTTAATTAAATTAGCCAAAAGGGAAAAAAAGCCTAAATGTGAAAATAAATGGCAGTGTTCACATATACCTTAACAGGTAAGCACTACATTTAAAGTTTGTTCAAGTTGATTTATACATAGCCTATATTATCAGAAAATGATAATATCAAGGTGCTACAGCTCTCACCATGCTCTTGTGAACAGTGATAATAATGGTGAGGAAATGAAGCACCAGCTGGGCCGCTCCAATATCCCAGCAGTGTCAGCGCCGTCCCTACTGAATGATTTCACAGTGTACCAGCTACAATCTTAGCTTCACCTCCCATGCCGAGTCTCTCATGTCCCTCCAAGAGGCCACACCTGGTAACGTCCGTGGCTCTGACAGAGAGGCTGGAGCTCAGCAAGAGAAGCAGGACAGCGTGATCAGGCTGAGTGCCGCCTGCCCTCAAGCCGTGAGTCTCCAGCTATTAGGCCTCAAGCAAGCCGACTCTGGCCATCATGAAGCACTGCTCTGACTTCAAATTAAAACGTTTTCTAGTTATACTGAATCAATTTATTTATTATTCCTAAAATTTATATCAATTAAACACAAACATGGTGTAAATGTGGATTTATTGTAATCACACACAGAACCAAGGTCAAAATAGTTATTGCTGAAGAGCCACTCAATGTCTTAATTTCTAACCTTAAAAATGTTTTCAAAAAGGTGGCTAGATTGAAATGGTTGTGTTGGCTTCACATTTGAATCTTAATACATCAATGACAATAATAATTTAATCACTGTGCATTTCTTTATTAATAAAAATCACAAGAAGCACATCCACAGGATGATTTTTGTCTCCCAGTCAGAGCCCAGTTAGAGCCCTAGCGAGAGTCAAAGACCTACAGTATGTGGGTGGGTTTTTGCACACACACCACAGTGTAGAGGTTCCCTCTTTTTGTTGCACAGTCTGTATATGCCAACTGGTTATTGTTCACCTCTTCTTGAGGAGGTGAAGGGGCAGTCATTTTGTGAATCAAAGTGATGACAAAGCATAGTGTGAGGCAAGACATAATTGGTACAGTTGTGGCCAGGGTCACACCCATCTTACCTTAAAGTGAACCCAAAGTCCGAATACATCAAATTTTAACACCCCAAAATGCCTTAAAGGAATATTTTGCCCCCAATCATTTGTGCATCAATTTAAAAATTGTTAAGAAAACTTTGTATTTCTCACATGCTTCCGCTGAACAAAGAATCCGAAAACTGAGAAAATTTTTGATTAAAACTGAACTGAAAGTGAAAGTTACCCCTGCTCTCTTCAACACCAGACTTGGGGGTTAAGTATTCCTTTATTAATGAGGTATATCCAGTGTAAATCCTTCACTGACAGGAGGCAAATATTTTTACAGCAAAATATTAGTTTGAGTGCAAATGAATGAAAAGAAGTTAATTTGGTGTGTGGAGTATGCAGCATAGAAGAATATATAATTCTAAGACAGCGTAAACTTAGAAAGCTTTACCAACCATACTATTTATGTGGTCAGTAAATCTATCCAGACTATTTAAAACACACTTTAACTTGCATTCCAACTTTTACTAGTCTCACATACTGTCAGTAACACTGTCATTTTACTAAGTAATGTCCAGTTGTGAGTTTTGAAATCATAAATTGATATTCTGTGTTGCAGATATATAAAAATGTATATAGTGTTTGTTTCAGCATGTGTGTAATGTTTGATTGATGACACATTGTGACTCTCTATAATCTGCGATCTCTCACCATAGTAATGTGGCCCCAGTGCACTGCTACTGAGGTTTTGCATTTTCAGAATTTAAAAAGTAGACATAAAAAGCCCCGACACAACGTAGTCTGAAGCTCTTCCATCGATGAGGCCTTTCCCTTCATTGTCAACAAACCAGCAGGGAATACTTTCCCCATTCTTCACATCCCTGCTGAAATCCTTCTGCCAGTGCCTGTAGATGAGAGGGGAATAAACTAAGAGGTGTTATAAAAGAAATGCTCTTACTTTGCATGAATCACTGTATGTGTGTTTAAACATTAAGAGGAATTGTTCACCTGGTCACGTTGAGTATTTGTCCCTTCACATACATGGTTGCGTCTAATTTCTCCTGGACCACACCTGGACGCAGGTCTGTCACCTCAAACCCGACGCCATGGTAGAACTGACCTGGAGAAAATATGTTTTGATTTATTCAAAATTAGGAATCGGCAAACATACAATAGCTATGCATCCAAAGCACGATGATATAAAACTTTCTCGCAGCTCCCTACCTAGCAGACCATGAACTGAAGCAGACAAGTGGCGGCTGTCTAGGGTGTAGAAACCCAGGTAGTCTTGTTGGTCGTGGCGTCTCTTCCAAACCTTTGTGTGTTTAATGACTGTAAATTTAACCGAGTGCCTCAGCGTCACTGTCAGGCTGCAGTTCTTTGTCAACTTCAAGTCCATGCTGCAGGAGAGACAAAAAAAAGTTCTAAGTTGACTAACAGCTGACAGCAAAGTCATGGTTGTTTCGTTTCTTTGTCATTCACGGAGCCGGTGAAGATGTGCTCTATAGTGATCCTTTATTTCACCAGGAATACCCTTGAGATCAAAATCCTTTCCCTAGGGAGCCGAGACTGCACACCAGTTACAGTTTAAATAGAAATAAAAACACAGAAGACAGGAAATAATCATCAAATACACAAGGAAGAGACTAACTCAGGTGCAAAACAGTTGAATTTCTCAGTTACCTGGACTTCTAACCACAGACTGTATGAAAAATAATCGCTGTAGCTGTCGTGACATCATACACTGGTTTGTAGACTCCCATTTTGAGGCTTTGAGTTTGGCATTTTAACTTGACACGATTAAAATGACAAACTAGCTGTGATATACATATAAAAATCATGCTATAATTTAAGTTTAAAACGTGTTACTGTCCAGTGACGTTATATAATGTTTGTAAAGCAGTGTTACTTACTTGGTTTCTTTGACAGAGGCTGCATCAGACCACAGCAGCTTGACCTGCCTGCCATCGTGGAAGACTGAGATGTCCTGAGTGCTCACCTCCAGCCTCACCCCCAGCTTCTGGTGGATGATACCAAAACGGCCAAAGTAGGTGTTGATGTTACCATCTGGAACTACTTTCTTTTTCCCAATAATTTCACCGTTCACCGCAAAGCCTGAAAATAATGACAGTTTTGAGTTAAAAAAAAAAAAAAAAAGACACTTGTGCTCTGATTTTAAAACAACTGAGTGAGTAAACTCAGGGCTGACCTGATTTTGGGTCCCTCACCAGGTTGAAAACGGTTCCTGGTTTATCGTTGATGTTGAAGCACAGAGCGTCGTTTCTGTCTGGCAGTTCTATCATGAAATGAGGATCTCCGTCCACTGCACAAGCATCATTACACAGCATCATGTCAGACAGAAAGCATATATCAGTGGTTCCCAACCTGTTTCCTCAGGGGACTCCTTTTCTATCATTGAGTAAACTGACGACCCCTTACTAAGTGACATATTTTATGGTTATTTAATATTATATTCGATGAATAAAAACAACAGCACAGAACAACAGTTAAACTGCACAATTATCCACAATAGGCAGTAACTGCAGAAAGTTTGTGTAAAACAAGTGATTTGGAAGAATTTTGATCAAATTATTTCCTGTGGCTCTTGTGTCAGAGATAAGTTTTCCTAATATTTTTAGGATTTCTTTTACACAATTCTCAGTCTGTATTATGTATTTTTATTTATTTATTTTTTTTTAAATCATGTGTACTTAATGGGCTTCTTTTTCTTTTACAAAGTCAGTTCTGCTTCTCCAGCTCTTTGGTTGTTTTAGCAGCGTACTTTTCTAATGCAGGACAAGGCTGTTTAACAGATAGTGAAGGCTCTGTGAATATAGCTTGTGTTCAGGGGCTGTATTCACAAAGCTTCCCAATACTAAGAGTTGCTCTTAGTGACAAAAATTATAAATAAAAATTTGACATTTTATGAGAATTTCCCCTTAAAGTTAAGACAAAGTTCACAAAACATCTAAGCCCCTTAAAGAGCTCCTTAAAGAGGACTTTTAAGAGGCTTGAGAGTTTCTTAAGAAGAGAAGAAAATGGCAGAAAAACAAAGAGGTGGGAGAAATATTCTCCAAACACTGGATGACAGTGAGTAAATGAAATGTTACAGATTAGATGCTGCAGGGATAATATGTGTGGTTGATCTCATTAGAGATGCACTCACATTTCCCACCCAACACAACAAAAATATAACACCAAAAATAATATGATCACAACACTAAGATATTTGGGGAAAAATGTGCTTTCACAGTCAGCAGTTCATCTCATTTTTTTGGGTGTCCACACCTGGCAGGCTCACACAGGGGCGTGTCAATCATATCTGTTAAAGAATGTAATACACCTAGCAACGGGGTCAACCACACCTCCTCACTAAGATAAAAGTTTCTGTCTCTCTCTTGCTCAGAGTTGCTCTGAGAACTTTCCTTAATCACTCCAAAGCTAGCACTTCTTACTCTAAGTTTTTAGGCCAAGTTAGGAGCTCTCTGGGAATTTTCTCAGAATGTTTGTGGTCTTCATGTACCCATAATTATCCTGTGAGATTTTTTAAAGTTTATACCTTAAATAATATTCTAAACTTTATTAGTCAAGTCATATGAATTTTTAATCATCACCCCCAGTTTCCACATTTAAATAAACTAAACAGTACGTGGTCATTAAAAAAGTTGAGTTTTATTTACACCTTATAAATCTCACTGACATTAACATTTTGTGTCATTCAGTAAAAAGCGTCCTAAAAGAACAACAATGACGAGCAGGGCTCTGATATTATAATGTAGTCCGTCAGCTCCTAAGGGCTCTGAATAGAAAACAAAAGTACTGTTGTTTAGGAGACAGTCCCAAACAGAGCAAAGGTGTCTATAAGCAAGGCACAAAGCTACCATTCAGAGGAGAGACAAACTTTTTCCAAGTCAAAATAACTGGAAGCTACAGTAGCCTGTCAGAAAATGCTAAAATGTGCACATATGACTCCAAACAACCTTTTCAGGAACAAAGTGAACAAATGCCGACAGGAACTATTTTGGTATCACTTTACTTGAAGGTATCTACATAAGAGTAACATGACACTGTTATAACTATGACATGACACGGTCATAAACCTGTTATGAACATTATGTACATGTCATAAACGTTTATGACTGCTGTCATTAAGTGTCATTCGGTTTTTGTAATGACAAGTTGACATTGTTTGGATTGTCTTGATTATGACAACTTGACATTAATCAAAGTGACATTACCATAAGTTGTCGTTGTCATAACAAGTTGACATTAAATTTGTTTGGGATGTCCTTATAATGACAACTTGGCATTAACCAGGGTGACATTACCAGAAGATGTCTTTATGTTAATGTCAATTTGTCACAATAAGGACATCCCAAACAAATTTAATGTCAACTTGTCATGACAAAGACAACTTCTGGTAATGTCACTTTGATTAATGTCAAGTTGTCATAATCAAGTCAACCCAAATGACAGCAGTCAAACATTTATAACATGTACATAATGTTCATGACAAGTTCATGACAGTGTCATGTCACCCTTATGTAGATACCTTCAAGTAAAGTGTTAGCACAGTTTCTCATCCAGTGGGAACATGAGGAAGTTAGCCATTTGTAGAGCCAATGGAAATTGTACTTGATTTAAACCCATATGTAATTAACATCAAATTAGTGGTTGGAAAAACTTAAGGTAATGAGAAAAGTGTTAAAGACATATCATCACTACCTTTACCATAAATGTTAGAAACAAAACAAATAAACATTTATGACAGGGACGGTAGGGATAGGTCGCTACCACGTTTTGATCTGGTCCTACAAAGCAATAGAAACTTTTAATAGAAGATTTAGGTAAAAGTGACAGGAACATTGAAAGTATAAATATAAATGAAAAGGTATAGAAGTATGTAATAACTGAAGTACTGCTGTATGAAAATGTTACCATCTGATTGGCTACGAGAACTGCTACCACGGGAACTGCTACCACGGGCACCGCTACCACTGGAACTGACATGATGGGAACTGCCTTGCCATGATGATTTGGAATGAATGGTACTTCCTTCAAAAAAAAAAAAGCATACTTTAGTAAATTTGTTCAGCCCAACATGAGATTAATGTGACATAATTAAGTTAAAAGAGTTTGTCCTACCATCGTGTCTCTCTTCTTTCTGACGCTGGTCTGTGGAAAAAGGCAATATTAGAAAACACACAACAAAAAGTTCATTGGATGTCATTTGCATGTTCTGCTAGCACATACTAATACAACGGGTTTCTAATAATGTAACAATATGCTATAAATCTGGAGAAAAAAGAACATTCAGGTTTACTAGTGATTTTAGAAGATCACTTTTTTCTATTTTCACAGATAATAAAATAAAGAAATCAGATGCAAACTAATTAAATATGCTTTTTTCCCCTTTACCCTCAGTCAGTTTATCAGCAATGAGAGGGCTGTCTGTTCCGTCCTCAGTTTCAGGTTTTGTGACCACCATAGAGGTGAGAGGGGTGACAAAGTTATATCGCAGGGATATCTCCAGGGCCTTGGCTGTGGCGTTGTCTTTCTCCTGCTGAGTACCGATTTCACTGAAAGATTAAGAAAGAGCGGATTGTTTCACAGTTTAATAATGACATTTGATGCACATTTTGAATAATTTGAATCACTTTCTGTCATAGTTCATGGAGAAGCTTGCTTCAAATCTTGGTACAGGTACAGCTAAAACTAACAGACTCAAACCTGTTCTCCAGTAGCTGCTGGATAGTGAGGTAGGCCCACAGACGCTCTGAGAAATTCCCAAAGATGTACTCCTGTCCTGGGTAGATCACGTCCAGGTTTACTGCATCGGCATTTCCCTGCACCTGGAAGTCCTCTTTAGGCTAGACAAAGAGGAGAGATTAAATAACAGATATAACTGACAGGAGAGGAAATCAATAGTTTTCAAGGGCCTAGTCTAGCTTTGTGTTGAGTAACCAAAGTTTTAAGAGACTGGAAAGGGTTATTATTGCAGTAAAATAGATTCAAATGGACAGATGAACAGAGAGAGATATGGACATTTCAAATGCAGTTTGAATAGCAAAAGTCTGTTCAGTCACTGCGGAGATATCAATGTCTAAAGAACAGTCCTGCCCAAAAATATGACATCATAGGTCTCAAAGAGTATAACATCAGTAGGCTGTAAGCTGTAGCAAGATGACTTTCACATGTTGACCTGTTTGGATGCATTGAACATTTAATGAAAGGGCAAAAACACTGCAGAGAAAATAAAACCCTTTAACCCTATGAAACCTGATTAAATTGGTTTGATTTCTTTCAAAAACATGGGAAGAAGGCAGTGAACAACGTAACTAGAAATGATCCAAAATTAACAGAAAATGACTAAAAAGTTACAAGAAAAGTAGCTGAAAATTTGAAAGAAAAGAAATTAAAAAAATCAATAAACAAGTGACCTGAAAAAAGGGCTAAAAATTGAAAATACATGCATATATGTATTCCATAACATATGTTTGAATATATCATTCTAATAATCATAAATGTAGTTTTCTGGACCTCATTCATTCATTTTCTGTAACCGCTTACTATACTGGTTTTCTAGATATTTTCCCTATTTTTTTTTCCCAAGAATTTTCTGTCTTTCTCATTGATTTTCAGTGAATTTTCCTGTCAGCTTTTAGCAAATTCTTGCTCATTGTCATTTTTCCTCCATTTAAAAAAAAAAAAAAATCAAACCGATTTGCTCAGGTTTCAAAGGCTTAAAAGGTCTCTTAAATGTGTCGCATCAAAGGGACAGCTCACACCAAGATAAAAAAATATGTATTTTTCCTCTTACCTGTAGTGCTCTTTATCAGTCTAGATTGTTCTGGTGTGAATATTGGAGAAATCGGCTCTAGAGATGTCTGACTTCTGTTGAATACAACAGAACTATTTGGCACTCAGCTTGTGGTGCTCAAAGTGCCTAAAAAGTACATTTGAAAATTCAACAGCAATGTCTCTTTCCAGAAATCTTGACTTGGTTACTCATGATAATCCACAGACCTTGTTGTGAGCAGTTTCACATAGGAACTACTTCTTTGCACCACAAGCCAAATGCCATCTAGTACTATCATATTTGAGAGAGAGGGCAGATATTTCTACAACTGATATCTCCAACACTCAGCAACACACACCAAAACAGTCTAGACTGATAAATAACACTACAGGGAAGATGAAATATATGTATCTTTAAATTTGGGGTGAGGAAAGTCAATAGTTTTGCAGGTACTGGGTCATAAACCATTATGAATATTTGACAAACTGAAGTTTTGACCAGATGATAAAGATAAAAATCACTGATGTCAGTAGATTTATCCTGTGGGGACCGTGTGTACAAATTTACATGACAATCCACCCAAAGTGTTGTTGGTGGACTGACCATCCCAAAAAATGTAAAAGTAAAATAGGAACATAATGGCATAGCGATTTGATCCCAACTAAGGCCATAAGGACTGGAAAAAAGTGCCTCTCATACTACTAAAGTAAAAATAAATACCTGGTCTATGACACTCTACCTTGGTTCAGTCCACTTATAATATTGCTCTAAGCATTCAATATTCAGTCAGCAAGTGCACATACTGTCAATTTACCGTTAATACCAGTGTTTTATTCATGCTTTAAGTGAAATATTTCTGTTCATTTCTCACCCCCTGGCCGAACACTTCCACCATGAAATTGTCCAGGGCATTGTCCATCAGCCGACCGGCCACCACGATCTCTGAGCCGTTAAAAAACTGGCTGTAGTGGTTTTTGGTCAAGAGGACTACAGCATTGTCGGGATAACGCAGATCCACCTCCAGGAGCAGAGGGCTGGACACCTCCTCATAGAAACCCTGGAACAAAGACACTTTCCTAAATATTCTCAGAGGTTCAAACAAATATCCCCAAACTTCCATGAACATTGTTTGCTGTAAATCTGTTTATATTTCTTTTTACCTGAAGTTGAACAGCTGCATCCGAACCCTCAAAAATCCTGCGGGCCAGCCCTTTGTTTTGTCTGGCCATCACATCCAGGAAGGAGTAATCCACATCATTCCCAAATCCAAGACAGAACATTGTCATCTTCCCCCCAATAGCAGAGCGTGCATTCATCTGAATCTTTTGGAGGTTGGACTCCCCTAGATGCAAACAGGCACACACGTGTTTTATATGAGCATGCAGTGAAAGCCTTGCTGCTCCAACAGGACAGTTAATCAACTTCTAAGATTTTTCTGGAGCTTGTCAACCTTTTGAAAACTTTAAATTCTGTTGTGAATCAAGCTGTCGCATTTACAGATCTGGAGGGCATTCAGCAAACTAGATGTTACTCAAGAGTGAGTATTTATTCACAGACAATAAAAGGATCTTTCCTGACAAACAGCTGTGTGAGAAAGAAAGAAACCAATAAGGACAATCCATTTTGACTACTTTGTGACACAACTACTTACCAAAATGTCATCACAGATTGGTGGCTAAATGTCAGGCTTGTTTTAAAATGGTGTAATCTACATATAATAATAACCTTCCAAATTAATCCAGCTCACCACTGTTTGGCATCCCATCAGTCAGTAAAATGATCATATCTGCACTCCTCTCCGGAAGGTTCTTCCTTTCTCTTTCTCCCCGCAGCATGCTCACTGCCTTCAGTACGGCGTCATTGATATTGGTGGCTGAAAGGCAATAATACAATGAGTAAATTAACATGAGCATTTCTTGAGATACTCTATCATAGAGGAAATAGGGTAACAATTCCTAAATATGTTCTATAAAGGAATAGCATGGCATTTTTGGGGAATACACTTTTATTTTTTTGCCTTCTTGCTGAGCATTAGATGAGAAGGTCCATACCGCTCTCATTTCTATCTACTAAATATGAAGCTTATCTTAGCTTATCAGAGAGACTGGAAGTAACAAAATCTGACAATCAGCATCTAAAGCTTAGAAATGAAAATGTTGTGTCTTCTTTGTCTAATCTGAACTGTAAAAATGACAATTTGCAGTTTTATGTGGTGTTATGAGTCTCTGCACGCTCCCTGGTACTTCCTTGTTTTAAGAACCTGCTTTAAAGGTGGAATCTGCAATTCTGGAGAAAGATAATTGATATTTGAACTCAGCACACAAACAAGTACACCCCTCCCATCACTGCTCCTTCAGAAGCTTCGGTAATATCCGCGATGTTATTTATGTTTCTCTACTGTCATGGTGTACCTCTATTTCTTGTAGGCGAGGACATAGAACAGCAAAAGTAGACAGCATGTTGTGTGGCTCGGTTCAGCACACACATAGAATGGACAGCTAGCAGACTGTGAATTAGACAAAAAACTGTACTGGATCAGAACTGCAGACTGCGCTTTTAATTGCCTGTTATCTGCTCTGCTTTCATTATTAACCAAAGATGTATGTTTAGTTTATAAGGCAGTGCAGAGGAGTATTTCGTATAAGGATTGAACTGAAGTCTTCTGACTCTCTTGACTCTTGTTCAACAAATTGTAAAATGTTGATATCTTATTGGATTCCTAGTCATTTGAATTAGATAGCACACAAAAAAACATTTCTGCAAATGAATATGTTACATTTGCACATTTCTAAAGTGAGAGAGCATATAAGCTGACTTTTTCATTGGGAGGTGGAGGGCATGGTGAATGGCTTGACACCTAGCAAAACCCACATATTCTCACTCCTACCTCGTCACATGACGTTTGGTCATGGACTTTCCACGTCCATATACGACGTGCAAGGTACCCTGGGTGTGTTGGTTGTTGATGTTCTGGGCCACAGTGTCAAGTTCTGCCTGTTACATTCATCGTCTTCTTTCAAAATTCACTTCTGTTTTCAGAGGAAATTGGTACAGCACTGCAAATTGAGTATTTTTTTTTCCTTTGCTTCAACAACAAACACACATGGTTTGGTTTAGGCAACAAAAGCACGTGGTTAGGTTCAGGAAAAAGAACAGTGTTTAGATTTAAAATCTTACGGGATGCGAACAGCCTTCCCAACCCCCACGTTCTTCCTTGTCCAGCTGCGTTTCCCCCTTACACCACTGGGTGCCGCTAAACTATAATGGTAACCTGCCGCATATCATGCCGACGTTCAAATACGCCTTTATTTGTTGGTTTCTGATGCTGCAAGTCACTGTACGAGCACCAGATTTTGACGACTTTGGAGTGAGAGTGAGATCACGTGACACATGCCATGCAGCATACAACAGTTCGAGACCAACAGACAAAAACACTGGCTGTTTTTTAGTGAGGCCTTAGCTGCTTTTCCAGCAGCGAATGTGGACACCAAAAGTGGGTGTTTTTAGCAGCTTGTCACTGTGTGTCCAGCAACCCTGATCTTTTTTCAAAACAAGATCTTTTCATAACCAAGTGGGGTTTTCGCCTAAACTTAAACACATGTCAACCGCATATTATTGGTTTGCAGTAACGTACGATGCAGACATTTTTTCTAGTGATTGGGTTGTTTTCCTCTTACATCCACTGTCTCTTAGTTTCTTGATGTAGGCGATGGCTGCAGTCACATTTCCCTTTGTTGCTTTGGTGAGAGAATCCTTCCAGGTGATAATGTCATTATCAAACAAGATGAAAGCAAAGTGGTCCTCCTCGTGGAGGTCTTTCAGAATGGCGACCAGTGCATCCCGGGTCTGCAAAGGATTCCAAATCCGCATATGAATATGCACATACAGTGATGCAGAATAGAGCTTACCTACGCACAAGGTATTTTACCTGTTCAATCTTTCTTCCACTCATTGATCCGCTCCTGTCAATCACAAACACCACGTTCTTTGGGACTCTGCTCAGATCAGGTGGAGCAAAAAAGTGCACAAAGTATCCGTTCACAATCTGAAGGGAAAGACAACATTTAATTAAGACTAATGTGAAAAAATATAACAAAAGGGAACAGCTATGCTCACCTTCAAATGGCTGGGCAAGTAAAACTAAGATCAGAAGTAAAGTACAATTTTACAGCTTAAAGTTTTATTCAACACTGCTGTGAGCTATTTCCAAGCAAATACATTTTGGCATTGGACATTTCTGCAAACCATGCAAGTTATTATATGGTGTGACTTTACATTTCAACAATGCTGTGGTGAACACATGGTGACTTTGAGACACAACAACTTGGTTATGGTCAAGAGAAGATCATGTTTTGGTTTAAGATACTCAGCTAAATACTCTACTAAATGTCTCATTTAAAAAAATCTTTCAGGCGACTATCTCAGCCAAAACAGCAGAAATGTCTTGGTTAAAAGACAACTGCTGGTTTTTGGGCCTTAACGGCTGCTGGTAATGGTTTTGTTTGTTGTCGTTGATCTTGAACAGTGGTCTGCAGTGATTTGCAGCTTGGCAGGGTTCTCCAGATGATAAAAGAAAAATCAGTGTATACATTACGTCACTTTGAAATGTTGATGTGATACATATGAAACATACAAAGATGTAATGTATTTGTGATTTGCAGAAAGGTACAATGGTAATATTTATGTCTGGTGAACAGGCTGTTCCAAGAGCCAATCTGATTTAGGAATACCTGTGAAAAGAGGCACTGCGCCTGCAGGTGAATCTCAAAATATTGTGCTTACAGTAACATAAGTGAGTCGCATGTGTTATGTGTTGCTGCAAAGTCTTTGTGTGCCGCTGACCTGAACTTCCCCTAGGTTCTTTTTTCGGTTCACATCGTACTTGATGATGAAATCTCCATCAATTATGGTGCTTTCACATCCTGGGCATTTCCTCTGCTGCTCCAGTGTTGGTGAAAAAGAGATGTGTGCCTGGAGGACATTACAGTCTTTGTTTCTGGACAAATCATTTATGCCTACAAAAAATATCATGAAGTTAATAAAAGTCTGTAAAGAGAAAGATAGAAATCTTTCTCTTTACCTTTGTGTCTGTGACGGTTTTCTCCACCAGGGGGAGAAGCTCATTGGAGAGGAAAGTTGCAGTGGCCTCAACAAAAGCAATACCCTCAGGCTCATAGATGTTTGCTGCAATCTGTGTCCACACACACACACACACACACACACACACACACACACACAGGGATCAAGTGTAGATTATTGTGACGTGCAGTCTCTTAATGTGAACACAACTTCCTCACACTTTACAGGACAATCAGTTTTCCAGCTTCTCTTATCCAGCATGTCATTATTAAAGGTACACCATACAGAAATTGTCAGTTACTATTTGCAAACACACTCACCAACAAAATTAAAAGTGAAAACCAATGCCAGATCACTCTTCTGATGTTTTGCCTTGCTATATGTGTATCTTAGCACTGTGTCCGCAGTTTCTGTAGCTTCCTCTCAGATGTGTGCTGCTTATGGTCTGGTACCTAGTTGCTACCTTTTATAAAGTCCCATCCTCACCTGCATACTGTGCTCAGGAACGTCCCGAAAGGAGCAAAATAAAACTGTTATGACCCTGGATCATTTATTTGTGATTCTGCTGTTCTGTTGTTCCTCTCTGCCTGAGGGTGGTGCTGTGTTTCTCTCTCTCCAGGTGCTGGCTGCTGACTGGTGGTTGGAGATTGGTGGAGCTGGTACAAAATTGCCGCTGCTTGAGCTGTTCTTCCTCTTCTCTTGGCCCTACCAAAGAGCATGGATACCAAGAGGCAAAGCTCAATAGAACACCCCATAGCAATAGACTCGCCCACGGTTTCGTCCTACTGCCGCCATTTTGGACTGTCAGCAGACCGCAGCAGACCTGCTTGCATACAAAAACACACAAACTGAAGTATATCGCTATTAATTATGCTTATAATGCTACTCACCTCGTGATAGCTTGGTCACAGCTGCTTTTTCACATTTTTGTAAAGCAAAATATAGACTTTAAAAAAAAAAACAAAATGAAGAAAAACGGCCTAGATGGCATCTCTACATATTACATCAGCTTATGAGAAGATTAACTTAATTACTCTTTCAAAATCACCCCATAAGCCAATCTACCAAAAAATTAAAAAAACAAAACAAAACAAAACAATATTTTAACTAGAAACACATTAATGGCGATGTCACATAGTCAGGAATAAAGATTTATTTACAGTTTGTACAGTAAGGGGACAGTAATAATAATAATAATAATATATAGGCTATTTTAATATGATATATTTTAATGCTAAAGCAGTAATCATTTCTGATATAAATGGTCCAAGAGGCCATACACACACACACACACACACACACACACATATATATATGTGTATATATATATGTGTGTTACCTTCCCTCCAAAACTGGCATATTAAATTGATATTAAAACACTTTAAAACTTACACCTCAGGGGTTCTTACCTGTCGGGATCCTTCGGGAAACGGTGGAAGGCCAGGTGCGGGGTGTTCCACTGATAGTTGTTGCAGTTAATTGCACTACACTGTTTTCTTTTGCTTTTTTTCTCCTCTCTCCTTGACATCTTGCATGTTGTCTGGGCGCAACAGTCCAAGCTCAACAGTCCAAAATGGCGGCAGCGCCTCTAATGCTGTTGGCAAAAATTCAACGGAGCTTCGCCTCTTGGTATCCATGCTCTTTTGTCCCACTCCCAACTGCACCATGCTTTGTTGTACGGTGTTAAATTTGAGTCAGTCTTGATATCAGTCCAGCAGTCCAGGTAGTGTAGGGGTGGGTAGCCCCTTTTGTTTAATCCTTTTTCTCCTGTTTATTTATAGGGAGTCAGGTGAGAGACCTGTATTTTCATTTTCTTTACTTTTGGGTAGGTAAGTTAGTTTTAGTGGGGAGAGAGGGGAGCATCTTTTCATGTTATGTACTGGTTCCCCTAGGCCGGTCGTAACAAAACTAAAATATGAAAATAAAGGAGATATAGATTAATTTTAGGAGCTGATGGTTTAATTGCTGAAGAAGACCGCAAGAGACTTTAGCGTTTAATTAAGGCATACATAGCATAACACAGTGTATGCCATCCAAAGATTTTGAAGCTGTCCTCCTCTACATCTGTGTGTGGGGGGGGGGCTTTGCCCCTCGATGGGCAAGTGTCCTTTTGTCAAGGCATTTTTTTTTGGTGTGTGTGTGTGTGTGTGTGTGTGTGTGTAGGCCTGCCTGTGCCCTTTAACAATAACCTTTAACAATTAATAATTCATAATAATTTAGCTAAATAAAATGACCTGGCTGCCGTCAGTTACATGATGACCTTTAACCTTGTTCATTCTTGACGTGCCCCGACACGCCCTCACTTGCCCTCCCTGCTCTGACAGCGACTGACGACACCGGGATGCTGCAAACTCTGCAGGAGAAGCACTGACGAGCTTACAGTGAATACGGAGTTATTTATCTTCAAGTGCCGGTTAGTAGGGTTTGCAGCATGTGCACGTTGTTTTGTGTATTGTAAGGCAACCGACGAAGTGCAATGAGCATGCTGTGTGCAACGTTACCTGTTACCAGAGTCAGATATTCTGCTGTTACTAACTTGACAAGTAGTGGCCATTAGCCGCTAGATAACCGAGGAGGGCGGAGGGCAGTATGATCGGCTTCTTGTTTCTGTCTTTCTTTTGTCATGGGCGAAGTGTAGTTCTGTCCACCGTTTTAGAGAACATGATTTACAGGGCTTTGCCATTATTATATAACCTGAACAATATCTCACTAGGAAGAAATGGGAAAATGTCAGTAAAAAATGTTATTTTAACTAATGGATTGTGTGTACGTATACACCTGTAAATATATGTATATACATCTGTGCAACTTTAAACTTTTAATTAGCTTTCTGATTTGTGCAAAGTGGATAGTCAAATTGAATGTAAGCATAAATACATTATGGTATGTTGATTACGTTATTACTTTATTC